>NC_142799.1:77454-377454 GCF_049724085.1 Artemia sp. Qi Xiang Cuo | reverse complement strand
CAAATTAATGTAAGTAGTTATAAAAAGCTCACCAAAAAATGGGCTTCCTTATTACTACGTAGGCTAAGTTAGAAATAGGAAGCCTTGCACTCTTTTTGTCAAGTAATCCATATTCAATCTTGAGAAGTCTACAAATCTCTTGCAACAGCGAATTGGTTTCCAAGAACAATATGAAGATGAAAAATAAATTGATAAAACTGAAACCATAGTTTTTTAGTGAAGACTCAAAACAAGTTTTTTTGTTTTTTTTTAAAGAACGATGCTGAATTTGAAGTAAAAGTGAATTTTACGCTTTTTTTCCTATTTTGTTCTTTGTAATTACATGGTTGACAATTCATGAAAATGGAGTGGGGAGAGGGGATGAGTATTTTCTTTAATCTTCAAATGTAAACACAAACAAGAATAGTTTCCAAAATCTGGATGGGCATTTGTGTTTTTTTTCTATCCTTTTCAACCTTTTTTCAATGAAAATTCTCACAATTGTTTTTCAAAATCTCCCCTGCCCCCCCCTCAATTGGTGCGATTGTGTAATTAAAATGAGGCGAAAATATAATAATCGATGAAACTTTTTATTAAGCCAGTGAACGTTGAAAAATACGTTCGCCCTCTCACTTCCCATCGTTTGCTGTAGCATTTGACCCTGTCACCTCCTTTGTTCGTACGAGCCTTTACCATTTTCATGTCCTCTGCGCACTTCGCCTGCTACAACCAGCAGCTTGCGCCTTTGGCTCTCGTGTTCTATTATCGTTTCGCACCACGCTTGTTTTCTTTTTGTAGTTTTTTTTTTTTTTTAAATCAAAATATTCTGCCTAAAGTTTCATGTTTCTTGCTTGATTACCTTGCTTATTTTTGAATACGCACACTCAAATATACCTGATTTTATATTAAACGAAAAACAGTTTTTTTTCTCCTGAAAGCAAGGAGCAACATTAAAACTTAAAACGAATAAAAATTATTCCGTATATGAAGGTAGCTGCCCCCTCCTCAATACCCCTCTCTTCACGCTAAAATTTTTAATAGCTTTTAAAAAAGGTTCGGATTCCAATTACACGGCCCTTGTGTTTCTGGAATCGTTCTTAAAGAGCTGAGACAAAAGGTCGAACTTTAGCGTAAAGATCGGGGTATAGAGGAGGGGAAGCCCCCCCCCCTCATACGGAATAATTTCTGTTCGTTTAAAGTTTTAATGTTGCTCTGGTACTTATGCATTATATGCTACACACGAAAGAAGTCAAGTTAATGCTAATGAAATAAAATAAAATAAGATGAAAATAAAATAGTTTAAAAACAAATTTGGGCTATATATTTGTAAATTAGGGGGCGAGGGTATAGCATAACATATATTAAATGCGTAACCTAACCTATGTACCTTCCCCCCCCCCCCAACCCCAAAAAACAATCGTTTAAATATTGTAAACTCGATAAAAAACCTCGCTTCGCAATCAATTTAATAGCAAATACCCGTTTGATGGGTCTCCATGTCGGGTTTGCTTGTACAGTCTATAGCGCTATTTAGGATATGATGCATAAGCACCGTTGCTCCTTATATTTATATCAAAATTCCGTTTTTTAGAATTTCGGTTAGGCCTACTATTGAGCCACGTCACTCCTTACTTACAGTTCGTTAACACGAACTGTTTGAAATATGTAATGTTCTCATCTTCAACGTTTGGTTTGCAAAAATTACTAGGCCATTCATTCCGTTATCTAGCCACTCATAGATGTTCAGGATTTCGAAATTGCGCAGTTTTTCAGACCCCAGCCAACATTGCTGAAATACGAATCAGCAGGGGAGGAAATGTGGGCATTTTAGCCGGCCATAAATAACGTAAGGGATGTCTAGTCAGCCGTTGGCTTTGGTTCTGTTCCCAGCAATTGGGTTCGGATGAAGGATCCATATCGACCTATGAAGTCTGAGACGTCAATAAAGAGTATTTGATAGCAATTTATGTTGGCAAAATTCCGCATTCTTTGTTGAGTGTCAAAGAGCCGGATTCTCATGTCTATTAATGAATATCTGCGTAGTAGCATACTTTTAGAAAATCATGGCATCATGATCGTTCTTTGGTCATATATTCCACTGATTACCTTGGCTTGGAGTATATAGGGTATATTTGTCATTGTTGAACGCTCTCAAATTTACGTCTATAATATTGTACTCCATGCAAAAAGTGTGGTAGTAAAGTAGCAATACTACTTGGCAGTTTTAAAATTGTTTGGTAGATTTTGTCGGAAAATACCACTTTAACATATAAAAATACTTTTTGATTAAAGAAAAGCTGTCAAAACACAAGCTGTGCTGCTAAAGTGTTGACAACTTATGGAATTCTGTCGAATTCTGCTACTGGCAGCTTTGGAACTTTGTTCAGGCCTGATAGTACTGCAAAAAAAGTTCATAGTGATTTATTCAAAGTCAACATGTATTTATATTTATATTATATTGTATTTATATGTATATTTATATTATATGTATTTATATTGACTCTTCTGCTTCCTTGTCTTTTAGCTTATAAGATCGGGTAAAAAAAATGTTTCCTTAGTCTTTCTACGACGCGTCGGATTGCAGCCGTTGATCAAATCGGTATATCAAATCGACTTGACACGCGTCAGGTTTTCTAGGATGCCAAACTCGATGTGTGACCTGAAAGATAAGTACGTTTTCTGCCCTCCGTAAAGGAGGCCCTCCATGGTCAATCATTTTGATAAAAAGCTTCTTTCAATCTATTGACTCCAGTATAATTGACCATCTAGGAGCCTGTATTGTGATTGACTTGATCAATTGACGGTGATTGATAGAAAGTTTGAATGACTCAAGCGGTTGACGACCGTCTTTGTCTTTGTCTATTTTGATCAATCATTGCGTTTTCTGCTCTCACCAAAGAAGGTCCTAGATGGTCAATCATTTTGATCAAAAACTTCCTTCAATCGATTTTCTCAAGCATAAATGACCATCTAGGAGCATGTATTGTGATTAAATGTTCACGCAGTTTGCAGACTATGACCTTCATTCAAATATGCATACCACAAGGGCGTAACAAGGATGAATGTTCGGGGGGGATTCTAAAACAATTTAGAAACGTATAAAAATTTGTTTATATGCATTTTTGTTACGTTTTTTGGGTTCAATAAAAATTGGGGGGGGGGGGGGGGGTCAAACAAGGTAACCCCCCTGAATATGGCCTTGTATACCACTAGTCTTAAATTCCTGCAATAGTCCCTATCTTACATGTTTACGCTGTTTATTAATGTAATAAATTAAGCTTGCAACATAAAACGCAGTTTTTCCGCGAGACCCATCCCGGGGAGAGATTTTCCTGTGGCTAGGGGGTAAACGTTGCTATGATTTTGCAAAAAAGTAAGTTACTTCGAACATTACATTTTAAAACACTATAGTTGTACCAAGCAATTTTTTTAGGGAATCAGTCCAGGGAGTTCTTAGAAGTGAGTGATCCTGCAGAAGCACATGTTTCTGACCCCAATTTCTGGGTTTATGAATATTTAATATATTTTATTAACCGATTTTTCGTGAGGTGTGTTTTTAAGGCAGGAGTAGAAATTTTCTCCCGTGATAGGCGGCCGTATCCAGGATTTTTTTTTTGGGGGGGGGAGGGGTTACAAAAGATTTTTTTTCTGGATGATTTTACAAAAAAAACTAAAAAATGCATCAAAAATCTGTTTATTCATTTTTTTTTACGCGTAGGACAAACATTTAGAGGGAGGTCAAATCCCTAACGCTTCCTTCAATCCCTTCGTTCCCTTCCTAAAAGCTTCCTTCAATCGATTGACTGAAGCATAAATGACCATCTAGGAGCATGCAGTTTGCAGACTATGATCTTAATTCAATTATGCATACCACAAGGGCGTATCAAGGATGAATGTTCGGGGGGGGGGGGGTCTAAAATACTTTAAAAATGCATAAAAATTTGTTTTTATATATCTTTATTATTTTTTTCGGATTCAACGAAAATTGGGGTTGGGGTGGTGGTCAAACAAGGTACCCTCCCCCCAGAATACGGCCGTGCATACACTAGTCTTTAATTCCTGCAATAGTCCCTATCTCACATGTTTACGCTGTTTATTAATGTAATAAACTGAGCTTGCTACATAAAACGCACTTTTTCCATGAAACCCACCCCGGGGAGAAATTTTCCTGTGGCTAGGGGGTAAATGTTGCTATGATTTTGCAAAAAAGTAAGTTGCTTCGAACATTACATTTTAAAACATTAGACTATAGTTGTAACAAGCAATTTTTTTAGATAATCATTCCAGGGAGTTCTTAGAAGGGAGTGATCCTGCAAAAGCGCGTGTTTCTGACCCTAATTTCTGGGTTTATGAATATTTAATATAAAATGGTATATTTTCTAACCCGATTTTTCGTGAGGTGAGTTTTTAAGTCAGGAATAGGAATTTTCTCCCATGACTGGCCGCCGTATCCAGGATTTTTTTCGGGGGGGGATTACAAAAGAATTTTTTCTGTTTATTTTTTACAAAAAAAAAAACAACTAAAAAACGCATCACAAATCTGTTTATATTCATTTCTTACGCATAGGACAAACATTTAGAGGGGGGTCAAATCCCCCCCCCTGGATACGGCCTTGTCTGGGTATTGCGGGTAACTGTTTTGCTTTTGTAATGTTTACTTTCGATTTCGTATATTTTTATTTTAATGCATGCGATGATTAAAGAATAATGTCGGTCTGTATTCTTGTCGAGTGAAGCCTCGGAGCTGGATAAGACCATGCTAAAGTGCCCATGGGAAATTTGGCTGAAAACCAGTAGACGACATGGCGCCTTATTGTCTATCAGCCGATTGCAATTAAACAGACGGTTGTACCTCTTTTTTCTCTCCTCTTTTTTATAATCAAGTAACCAATCAAAACTAAGTTACGTAGTTTTATGGCTTTTATAATACCAGTCCATTTTTACGACTGCGGTAATAGCAAGGTGGTAATATCATGTTGCACCACATAAATTTTACAGGGAAGCAGAAAAATGTGTTAAATTTTTTGATCATTATTAAGGATGGTTGTTGGTAAAAGGGAGGTTTTCTATATATCCAAGAGGCAAGGCCATATCCAGGGGGTAGGGGGTTTGAGACTCCTGAAATGATTTTCCGATTCGTAAAAACGTGGGCAAAATGAAGGTACTGTTTTACAAAGCGGTAAGCGAGCGGAAAGTGAAGTTTTGTTAACGCTAATGAAATAAAACAAAGTAGGATGATAATAGTTCAGAAACAAATTTGGGCTATATATTGGCACATTAGGGGTGGGGGTGAGAGTAAAGCTTAGCATATATTAAATACGTAACCTAACCCAACCTAGGTAGTTTTAGTCCCCTAAACCCCAAAAAACTAGGTTTAAATATAGTTCCCGGAATGAAAAACCCTTTGTAATGCCTATCTTTATGCAGCACCTCGTTTAAGTACGGAGTTTTATCCTATCTGATTTTTGATACAATTGTAGCGCGCTTACCGCTTTGTAAAACAGTACCAAAATGAATATAAATAAATTTTCGATACTTTTTTAAAGTTTTTTTTTTGTAACCTCCCCTCCCCCCTCCCGAAAAAATCCTGGATAAGTTCTTCCCAAGAAGATACGTTGGACTGGATTATTTCGTCGACGCTTAACGTTTAAGTTGCAAATAATAAATTGTTTAAAAGAAAATAACTTCTAGCAAAACTAAGTAAAAAGTAAGGTAGGCCTACTTGTCTGTTAAACAGAACATCGTCAAGATTTACGCTGTTTAATATACGACAAAACCGATTTGAATTGGTTATGATTTACTTATTTTCAGTGAGAAAACTACGATGTATGTATATTTTTAATTAAATATTTAATATTTAGAGGTGGTTAGAGGCTAGGTTAAGTTAGGTTAGGTATTAAATAAAAAAAAACAAGTTTTTTAAACTGGAAGTAAGGAACGACATTAAAACTTAAAACGAACAGAAATTATTCCGTATATGAAAGGGGCTGTCCCCTCCTCAACGCCTCGCTCTTTACGCTAAAGTTTTTTATTGTTTTAAAAAATAAAGTTGTGAGACAGAGTCAAACTTTAGCGTAAAGAGCGAGGCCCCTTTCATATACGGAATAATTTCTATTCGTTTTAAGTTTTAATGTCGCTCCTTACTTTCAGTTTAAAAAACTTGTTTTTTGTATTTAATTTCTGATCGTTTTTTAGTTAATGCAGCTTTTATTTTGGCTCACCGTCATTGAATAAGTAAACAAAATTTGCACAAAAATTTTACTTTTCTTTTGCTAAATGGCTGTCTCTAAATTTGGTTCTGACGTAATTTACAAATTAACTTACGTAACGAACTTCTATAGTCGTATATTTTTCTTCTGGCAAAAAATACAAAGTTGCAGATTTTTGCAGATATGAGCTTGAAACCTATATTATAGGGTTTTCTGATACGCTGAATCTGACGGTGTGATTTTCATTAAAATTCTTTCACTTGTAGGGGATGTTTCTTCCCTCTTTAAAAAATCAGGTAAATTTTCTCAGGCTCGTAGCCTATGATGAGTAATACTAAACTTAATAAAATTCATATATTTAGAATCAACATTATAAGCCCATTCTTTTGATACATTTATTGACATCAAAGTTCCGTTTTTAAAAGTTTCGATTACTATTGAGCCGTATCGCTTGTTTTTTTTATTACGTATATGTATTACGTATATGATGGGGTTCTCCCCTTAGTCAATACCACGCTCTTTACGTTAAAAGTAAAAAAAAAATTAATTCACAAACCCCTGAAACACAAAGGCCTTTTAATTAGAATAGATAGCTCTTTGGAAAGCACTAAAAAAAACTGTAGCGTAAAGAGCGAGGTATTGACTTGGGGGAGGACCCCCTCAAAGACGTAATAATTTCTGTTTGTTTTAAATTATTATGTTGATTCTTACTTTCAGCTGAAAAAACTTGTTTTTTTTTAATTTAATTTCTTATTAAATTTTTAATAATGGTTTGATTTACGTCGCCCTCTTCAGCAAAATGTCAACTGACAAACGGACACATACTACCAGAACCTCTTCTTCAATGGAACGGGCTGCTCCAGGGGCCCCCCCCCGACCAGAAAAAAATTCTTCCTGAAATTGTCTGTATAAGTAGTATCTATATACACAGTTTCAACCGTACATTCACGCCTACAAGAATATACAGTGTGGTATCACGTGGACATTGCAAAAAAGCTGGCAAACCTTTACCTATAAAGTGCCCAATCATGTTTGAAACAATACTCAAGGTTGTATAAGACAATCATACTGTTTTTTTTGCTATTGATATCAATTGCACAAGGAATTTCACAAGAATATGTAACGTAGCTTCACGTGTAAATTAAAAAAAAAAAGCTTGCAACCTATAAAGTGGTTCAACAGGTTTTGAGAGTATGGTCATGGTTGTATAAGACAACTAGACTAGGTTTTTGTTATTGATATCAACTGTACAAGAATGTGCACGTGAACACCCTAACCAGCAGAGACATCACCCCCCCCCCAAAGGTCCCCTATCCCCAAACTCGAAGGGCGCCCCCTTCCTTCCAACTTTTTGCCCCCCCTCCCCCTCCCCCCATTTTTTTGAATTTTTTTGTTTTTTTTATAGCTTTTTTTATTATTATTTTTTAACATGATATATTTTTTCAACTTTTTTTTTTACATCTCCTAATCATATCAGAAAAATAGAATTACCCTTTTGATTTAAATTTTAAAATATATTCATGTGCATACCCATACTCCTATTGATGAGGACTGATGGTTCTAATTCAATTTTTTTTTTCATGAAATCAAACTATTTTTTTTTTAACTAAATTTTTTTTTGGACTTCGAAATTATTCAACTTTTTTTACATCTCTAAATCATATCAGAAAAATTTAATGACACTTTTGATTTAAATTTTAAAATATATTCTTGTGCATACCCATACTCCTATTGATGAGGACTGATGGTTCTAATTCAATATTTTTTTTCATGAAAGCAAACTATTTTTTTTAACTATATTTTTTTTTGACTTCGAAATTATTCAACTTTTTTTTACATCTCTAAATCATATCAGAAAAATAGAATGACACTTTTGATTTAAATTTTAAAATATATTCTTGTGCATACCCATACTCCTATTGATGAGGACTGATGGTTCTAATTCAATATTTTTTTTTCATGAAACCAAACTATTTTTTTTTAACTAAATTTTTTTTGGACTTCGAAATTATTCAACTTTTTTTACATCTCTAAATCATATCAGAAAAATAGAATGACACTCTTGATTTATATTTTAAAATATATTCTTGTGCTTACCCATACTCATATTGATGAGGACTAATGGTTCTAATTCAATATTTTTTTCATGAAAGCAAACTATTTTTTTTTTACTTCGAAATTATTCATTTTTTTTTACATCTCTAAATCATATCAGAAAAATTGAATGACACTTTTGATTTAAATTTTAAAATATATTCTTGTGCATACCCATACTCCTATTGATGAGGACTGATGGTTCTAATTCAACATTTTTTTCATGAAAAAAAACTATTTTTTTTTAACTAAATTTTTTTTGGACTTCAAAATTATTCAACTTTTTTTACATCTATAAATCATATCAGAAAAATAGAATGACACTTTTGATTTAAATTTTAAAATATATTCTTGTGCATACCCATACTCCTATTGATGAGGACTGATGGTTCTAATTCAATATTTTTTTTTTCATAAAAGCAAACTTTTTTTTTTAACTAAATTTTTTGGACTTCGAAATTATTCAACTTTTTTTTACATTTCTAAATCATATCAGAAAAATAGAATGACACTTTTGATTTATATTTTAAAATATATTCTTGTTCATACCCATACTCATATTGATGAGGACTAATGGTTCTAATTCAATATTTTTTTCATGAAAGCAAACTATTTTTTTTTTTGAATTCGAAATTATTAAAATTTTTTTTTACATCTCTAAATAATATCAGAAAAAAAGAATGACACTTTTGATTTAAATTTTTAAATATATTCTTGTGCATACCCATACTCCTAATGATGAGGACTGATGGTTCTAATTCAATATTTTTTTTCTGAAAGCAAATTATTTTTTTTTAACTAAATTTTTTTTGGACTTTTTTGGAAAATATCACTATGGAATATCAAGATGAATCGATGAAAAACAAAGCAACAGCAAACGTTACTGCCATTGATCAAACAGTCAATGAACCAAATAATACCAAAGACGAAAAGCATATTGAGCCTGTTGATGACACACCAGTAAAAATTGTGTATGACTCAAAATGGACTAATGATTACTCTACCGATTACGAACTAAGAGAAGAGAAAAGCTACACTATCAAGAGAGAACATGGTGAAATATTTTATGGTATTAGACAATACTGCCATTGATCAAACAGTCAATGAACCAAATAATACCAAAGACGAAAAGCATATTGAGCCTGTTGATGACACACCAGTAAAAATTTTGTATGACTCAAAATGGAATAATGATTATTCTACTGATTACGAACTAAGAGAAGATGAGGTTACGTGCGCGCACGTAACCTCGTCTAAATTAACCTTAAAAAATGAAATAAAGCTGTCGACTTTGCATATTTTATTCAACATATCCGACAATTGATGCTGAAAAAGCATAGAGTTTGTTACTTACTTACTTACATTTTTTTTTCATAATTTCCTGAATTAAATTTCTGTGTTGTGCATCCAAATGGCGAATTCAAGAAAGAGAGTTTTACTTACCTGGAATTTTCTCATAATTTCTTGAATGAAATTTCCGTATCGTATTGCGTATCCAAGAGGGGACTTCAAGAAAGAGATTGTTACTTACTTAGAATTTTCTCATAATTTCTTGAATGAAATTTCCGTATTGTGTATCCAAGAGGTGTATTCAAGAAAGAGTTTGTTACTTACTTACAATTTTTTTTTTAATTTCTTGAATGAAATATCTGTATTGTGTATCTAGGAGGAGAATTCAAGAAACAGTTTGCTACTTACTTACAATTTGTTCATAATGCCTTGAGTGAAATTTCTGTATTGTCTGTCCAGGAAGCGAGTTCAAGAAAGAGTTTGTTTGCAATGTTTTTCATAATTTTCTGAATTAAATTTCTTTATTCTGCATCCCAATGGCGAATTCAAGAAAGGGTTTGTTACTTACTTAGAATTTTGTCATAATTTCTTGAATGAAATGTCTGTTTTGTTTATCCATGAGGCGAATTCAAGAACAAATTTGTTACTTACTTACTTACAATTTTTTCATACTTTCTTAAATGAAGTTTCTGCATTGTGTATCCAAGAGGTGACTTCAGGAAAGAGTTTGTTACTTGTTTACAATTTTTTCATAATTTATTGAATGAAATTTCCGTATTGTATATCCAAGAGGTGACAACAGTAAAGAGTTTGTTACTTACTTGCGATTTTCATAATTTCTTGAATGAAGTATCTGTATTGTGTATCCAAGAGGTGAAATCAATAAAGAGTTTGTTACTTACTTACAAATATTTTCGTAAATTCTTGAATGAAATTTCCGTATTGTGTATCCAAAAGGGGACTTCAATAAAGAGTTTGTTACTTAGTTAGAATTTCGTCATAATTTCTTGAGTGAAACGTCTGTTTTATATATCCAGGAGGTGAATTCAAGAAAGAATTTGCTACTTACTTACAATTTTTTGATAATTTCTTAAATGAAATTTCTGCATTGTTTATCCAAGAGGTGACTTCAAAAAAGAATTTGTTACTTACTTACTTACATTTTTTTCATAATAGCTTAAATGAAATTTCTGAATTGTGTATCCAAGAGGTGACTTCAGGAAAGAGTTTGTTACTTGCTTACAATTTTTTCATAGTTTATTGAATGAAATATCCGCATTGTATATCCAAGAGGTGAAAACAATAAAGAGTTTGTTACTTACTTACAAATATTTTCACAATTTCTTGAATGAAATCTCCATATTGTGTATCCAAGAGGGGACTTCAAGAAAGAGATTGTTACTTACTTAGAATTTTTTCATATTTTCTTGAATGAAATTTCTGCATCGTGTAGTTAAGACGTGAAAACAATAAAGAGTTTGTTACTTACTTAGAATTTTTTCATAATTTCTTGAATGAAATGTCTTTTTGTTTATCCAGCAGGCGAATTCAAGAAAGTATTTGCTGCTTACTTACAATTGTTTCATAATTTCTTTAATGAAATTCCCGCATTGTGTATCCAAGAGGTGACTTCAAGACACAATTTGTTACTTACTTACTTACAATTTTTTCATATTTTCTTAAATAAAGGTTCTGCATTGTGTATCCAAGAGGTTACTTCAAGAAAGAGTTTGTTACTTACTTAGAAGTTTATCATAATTTCTTGAATGAAATGTCTTTCGTTTATCCAGCAGGCAAATTCAAGAAATAATTTGCTACTTACTTACAATTTTTTCATAATGTCTTAAAATGAAATTTCTGCATTGTGTATCCAAAAGGTGAATTCAAGACAGAGTTGGTTACTTTTGGTTACTTCATTAAAATTTTGTCAAAATTTCTTGAAAGAAATGTCTTTTTTAGATATCAAGCAGGTCAATTCAAGAAAGAATTTTCTACTTACTTACAATTTTTTGATAATTTCTTAAATGAAATTTCTGCATTGTTTATCCAAGAGGTGACTTCAAAAAAGAATTTGTTACTTACTTACAATTTTTTTTTCATAATTTCCTTAATTAAATTTCTGTATTGTGTATCCAAGAGGTGTATTCAAGAAAGAATTTGTTACTTACTTACAATTTTGTCATAATTGCTTTAATGAAATGTCTTTTTTATTTATCCCGGAGGCTAATTCAAGAAATAATTTGCTACTTACTTACAATTTTTTGATAATTTCTTTAATGAAATTTATGCATTGTGTATCCAACAGGTGACTTCAAGAAAGAATTTGTTACTTACTTACAATTTTTTTTCATAATTTCCTTCATTAAATTTCTGTATTGTGTATCCAAGAGGTGAATTCAAGAAAGAGTTTGTTACTTACTTGCGATTTTTTCATAATGACATATCCAACAACGGATGTTGATAAATAATTTATTCATTCTGATACCAAGATTTTGTCAATGTTATCCCATGTGTCTGACAATAGATGTATGCAAACTCCTTTTCTTACATCTCCGATGTTTTAATAGACATTCTAAACGTTTGATATGCTAGCTTACTCTAAAAATAATGAACACATAACAATGTAATGCATAATATATTTTTAATGAAATAATGCTACGTAGAATATTAATACAAAAATATATATGATACATTATTAATATCAATGATCAACTTTGGACATTTTGAATCTGTTCCATTAAATAGTTCACCATGATCTCTCTTGATATTGTAGTTGTCTTATCTTAGTTCGTAATCAGTAGAATCATCATTATTTCATTTTGAGTCATACACAATTTTTACTGGTGTGTCACCGACAGGCTCAATATGCGTTTCGTCTTTGGCATTATTTGGTTCATTAACTGTTTGATCAATGGTAGTAACGTTTGCTGTTGCTTTTTTTTTCATCGATTCATCTTTATATTCCAGAGTGATATTTTCTGCCAATGCCCTTTTTATTTTTCTGGCAATTTCACTGTCTATTATCACATTATTTTTACACAGGTAACAGTTTCGGCACGTAGACAAGATATGGTTTATGATATTAGTAGAAGAGTAGGCCTTTCTTTTTTTTTACCTTCTTTTTAATGCTAATACCAGAAAGCTGACGATTTGATGTATCAGTAGGTAATGTGTTACCTGCAACAGTAGCAAGGAGTTGTCTTCTATCATCAACGATTATTTTTATGTTGGCATTCTCTTTGAGTGCAATCATCTCTGGAGATCTCAATCTCACAAATGCACCAACATAAGAGTTGAATTTTTTTCGATGCTCCAAAGAAATTTAATTCCTTACTGTCATGACAATGCATGCATACATTTCCAATAGTGCTACCACTTGTACTTGTCTCAAATTTTTAATACGTCTCCTTTTGTGCATTCACTACTAGAATCACATTGTCATATTAACACACTTTATTAAAATGCTCCATCTTCACTTTTTTTTAAAGATATGACTTATGTGTTTATCGTTCCACTGTGTAAAAATACTGATTTAATACATACAATAGACTAGGTAGTGTCGATAACCGGCCATAGAGTACCAGTGGGAAAGCCACATCGTGTCTCTGAGCAATCATAGAGTACAAATGTTAGAGCCGTAAGCATATTTTGTAATTTTAAGATACGTACATAAAAAAAATAAAACAAATAAATAAAGTTGAATAATTTCGAAGTTTTAAAAAATAGTTTGTTTTTTATGAAAAGAATATTGAATTAGGACCATCAGTACTCATCAATAGGAGTATGGGTGTGTACAAGAATATATTTAAAAATTTAAATCAAAAGTGTCATTCTGTTTTTCTGATGTGATTTAGAGATATAAAAAAAAATTTGAATAATTTCGAAGTCCAAAAAAAAAATTTGTTAAAAAAATAGTTTGATTTCATAAAAAAAATATTGAATTAGGACCATCAGTACTCATCATTAGGAGTATGATTATGCACAAGAATATATTTTAAAAATTAAATCAAAAGTGTCATTCTATTTTTCTTATATGATTTAGAGATGTAAAAAAAAGTTTAATAATTTCGAATTCCAAAAAAATTTAGTTAAAAAAAAACAGTTTGCTTTCATGAAAAAAATATTGAATTAGAACCATCAGTCCTCATCAATAGGAGTATGGGTATACACAAGAATATATTTAAAAATTTAAATCAAAAGTGTCATTCTATTTTTCTGATATGATTTAGAGATGTAAAAAAAAAGTTGAATAATTTCGAAGTCCAAAAAAAAATAGTTTGCTTTCATGAAAAGAAAATATTGAATTAGAACCATCAGTCCTCATCAATAGGAGTATGGGTCTGCACAAGAATATATTTTAAAATTTAAATCAAAAGTGTCATTCTATTTTTCTGATATGATTTAGAGATGTAAATAAAAGTTGAATAATTTCGAAGTAAAAAAAAGGTCAACAACTTTTCGCCTTCGAAGTCGAAGGCGAAAAGTTGGAGGTAGGGGGGCGCCCTTCGAATTTGGGCATAGGGGACCTTTGGGGGGTTGATGTCTGCTGGTTAGGGTGTTCACGTGCACATTCTTGTACAGTTGATATCAGTAACAAAAACCTAGTCTGGTTGTCTTATACAACCATGAACATACTCTCAAAACATCTTAAACCACTCTATGGGTTGCCAGCTTTTTTTTTAATGTACACGTGAAGCTTCGTTACACATTCTTGTGAAATTCCTTGTGCAATTGATATCAATAGCAAAAAAAAAAACAGTATGATTGTGTTATACAACCTTGACTATTGTTTCAAACATGCTTGGGCACTTTATAGGTAAAGGTTTGCCAGCTTTTTTGCAATGTCCACGTGATACCACACTGTATATTCTTGTAGGCGTGAATGTACGCTTGAAACTGTGTATATAGATACTACTTGTATACTTCCCAATAACCAATACAATATGTAAGCAATGGGCAAAGTTCATAACTTGCAGCCCTTCCCCTGGGAACTGTGGGGGATTAAGTCATCGTAAAAGACATATATTAGATTTTCAACTATGCTGAACAAAATGGCTATCTCAAAATTTTAATTGGGTGACTGAGAAAAAAATGAGCGTGGGAGGGGGCCTAGTTACCCTCCGTTTTTTATGTCACTTAAAAAGGGCACTAGAACTTTTAATTTCCGTTCCAATGAGCCCTCTTACGATATTCTAGGACCACTGGGTCAATACAATTACCCCTGGGGAAAAGAAAAAAAAACAAACAAACAAATAAACACGCACCCGTGATCTTTCTTCTGGCAAAATTCCACATTTTTGTAGATAGGAGCTTGAAACCTCTACAGTAGGGTTTTCTGATACGCCGAATATGATGGTGTGAATTTCATTAAGTTTCTATAACTTTTAGGGGGTTCTTTCCCCCGTTTTTCGAAAATCAGCCAAATTTTCTCAGGCGCGTAACTTTTGATGGTTAAGAATAAACTTGATGAAACTTATATATTTGAAATCAGAATTAAAATCTGATTCTTTTTATGTATCTATAGGTACCAAAATTCCGTTTTTTAGAGTTTCGGTTACCATTGAGCCGGGTCGCTCCTTACTTACAGTTCGTTACCACGAACTGTTTGATTTAATATAATGCGTTCTGCGCGGCCTGCTCTCCATAATTCTTTGTTATAGTTTCCACAATTTGTTTCTAAAATATTATATTATCATCATATTTTGATATATTTTATTAGGATTAACCTTACTTTACTTCTCGAGGATGTTCTGTGTAACAGACAAATACCAATAGTAAAAATGGCCAGGGCCTCAAAAAGGATTTAAAGAAGTTTCAAAGCTTGGGGATGAATTTAAGGAGGCCAGCACTCATCTGATCGCGCCATAACTACCGTTTATAATATGAGTAAAAACCATGAATATATCTTACTTTTCATTTAAATGAAAATATAACTTTTGGATCTAATCAGTTTCCTCCACCACGGAAATTTTTTTTCTGACATGAAAAGTTTATGACTGAGGGGTCTCCAATTTATATGTGCGCCTTGGACCTTTCTAGGCCAATCTACATGGTGGTGCGACAGTAAAAAGACTTAAAAGCGCAAGCCGGATATTAGAAGCAAAAATTACCAGCGCCATCTAGCAGATCCTAACTTAGTTACAATTTTAAAGTGATGTAGGCCACACCATCCTGGGGTAGCGCAGTGGATTGATATCTGCTCAGAAATGTGGGGCTATGGATTAAATCATAGCTGCCGCAAGGTCCTTCAACATGCTTGCCACCTGCCCTTGTAAAAGAGACCCGGTCCCTGAAATGTCGATAACTGTCAACGCCTATTGCGCCATCAATGACTGTAGGACCATTATACTTTTATAACTCTGCGCCATTTCGTCACCCTGAATAGAGCTTTACAAAAGCTCTATTTCCAGTGGATTTCAAAGAATAAGGTGACACTATTTTAGCTATTGTATTTCAAAAGACAGTATGTTGCGATCCAAACATTTTAAAGCAGAGCAAATACCAGCTAAAATGTTTTAGACATTTTAATTTTTTTAATTTTTTTTTTTAATTAAAATTAATTTTTAATTTTTGCCTTTTGTGTTTGCCGTGGTGATACGTATTTTGATTTTGGTAGACTTGGTTTTTCTTTTCAGATTTCGAACTCATTGTCTTTAAAGAGCTGTCTCGACCACATACAAGAGTCGGGTGTCTAGTCATTCCTGTAATTATAGGTATTAGGGCCATAGGTCAAGCTGACCCTACCACTACTATACGAACCCCTAGACGGTCAATCATTTTGATCAAAAGTTTCCGCCAATCGATTGACGTGTTCTTTAATCAACCCTTTAATCTTGACTAAAGCTAATCTGACACACTGATTTTGATCAGAATGATTGAGTCATTCAAACTTTTTATCAATCACCGTCAAGGCTTGACTCAGGCGTCAAACAGGCTCCTAGACGGTCAATCACGCTCGAGTCAATTGATTGACGGAAGCTTTTGATCAAAATGATTGACCGTCTACAACCTCCTTAAGAACCAAAAACCGTCATAGGCGGTAAGGTGCGAATCAGTTTCGCAATATTATTTGGCTGAAATTCGACGCTCAACTCGTTATACAAACTTTAAAGATTGTTTTCTAATACAAATATTCATGTGCAAAAATATGTCATTTGTAGAAAAACAAAAATAAAATTACTAACGACTTAACTGAAAAATGTTTTGGGTCCTATCTAGTAATTGCAATAGAGGCGGTTTTAGGGGGTAGAGGGGGCACTTGCCCCGGGCGTAGAATTTTTAGGGCTGCAAAGTTTCAAATAAATAATCTAAAGGCTACAACTGTTTAGCAATTTTTTTAATTTTATTTTTATCAAAATAAAGTAGAGAGTTAATAAATGAAAATAATTAACACATTATTAATTAATTAACTAAATAAAATAAATTAAAAAGGAAATATATTTAAATAATAATTATTAAAATAATTAAATTGAAACAACTAGGGAGGGGGCTAATCAAGATTTTGCACGGGGCGCAAGAGAGAAAAAACCGGCAGTGAATTGCAAGTGTTTTACTTGCTGATTTGCATACAGAAATCTTGATAATCATTAATCTTTCTTCCCCCCCCCAAAGTTGTACCATCCCAAACCCATTTTCTTGGCAAGTTTGTATGTCAGAACATTCGCATATGCTAGAAAGATGTTACTTACCAAAGCAAGGTTTTTATCTGCATTCAAGACCTGACAAAAATAATTTTGATATCAAAAGCTCCAATTTTTAGCTATATCTATTCGCAAGAAAATGGGGCGTGGCGAATTTAGGGAGAAAAATAGAAACTAGCCAATGAGGATAAGAGACAAGAGATAAAAGCAATCAATCAAACTTGATTAAGGGTATATGCTGTAAATTTAGCTATTGAAGGAAATAAGCTTTCGTGCCCTGAGCCTTGACTCGGTGAGTCCCTTGTATAATAATTAATTTAATAATTAATATATATAATAATTAATATATATAATAATTAATTTAAAAAAACAAAGTTTTCCGAGGGAAGTAAAGAGTGAAGTTGAAACTTAAAACGAACACAAAGTATTATTTCACAGGCTGTCTAATATATATCAATACAACTAGTACAAATAAACAAACTAATTATGTGTCCCTATGTTTCTAGGATTATAGAAAACTAGCGCTTTACTGAAAACACAAAAGTCGAGTATAAAAAGCAGGATTATTGATTTGAAGTCAAAATTGAGTATGTAGCCTGACAAGAATAAACTGATCTGTAAAGTTTTCCATAGTCTTACACCAGTTGTGACATCAGTAACTTTCAGTGTAAAATTAAATATTTTTTTTTATAACCGCAAAGTCATTGAACAGCATACAGAAATATTGAATTGATTTATTAGGCTGTATTTTGGTCTCGCCAGCTATAATGCCAACAGTCAGTAATATTGAATCTTAAATTGGCTTAATTCCTGAAATTAATTGTCGCTTTCATAGGCAGCGCAATAGCGCTGCCTAAGTAGAGAACGATATTGGTACAATATATAGCCTATATTTTTTTTTTTTTTGGTTTAGACCAGGGCACTTCGTATCGACGGAGTTGTCATAGAAACTTTGAAAAAGGCTCATTCGATTGGAAATTGGAAGGCCAATACCCTTTTTAATAGTCGAAAGGGATTAGAGGGTAACTAACACCCCTTCCACGCCCATCATTTCTCCAACACACATCCAATCAAATTTTGAGATATCCATTTTGTTGAACGTAGTTGAAAGATCTAGAAATTATGTTTTTGAGGTAGACACCCTCCCCACAGTCTTCAGGGCAAGGGTTATATATTATGCCCGGGGGCATATAAGGTTTTTATTGAAAGCTTTGTTTTAGAAACTAGAAAAACGGCTAATTCGATTGGAAATCCAAAGGGCTAGTGCCGTTTTTAATAGTCGAATGTGATTGGAGGGCAACTAACCCCCCTCTCACGGCCATCTTTTCCCCAAAAATATCCAATCAAAATTTTGAAATAGAAATTATGTTCAACGTAATTGAAAGTTCTGGAAATTAGGTGTTTGAGGATGACAACCCCCCCCCCTCCATACACATACACACACACACAGCCCACATGGGGAGGTTTGTAAGTTATGCCCTGGGAACTTATAAGGTTTTTATAGAAAGCGTGGACATATAAACTTCGGAGGGGGATCATTAGACTGGTAATCAGACGCTCTAATGCTCTTTTTAAGAGTCAAAGTTATCGGAGGGCAGCACCCCCCCCCCATCACACACACACAAGTCGTATTGTCCCGAAATGTATCTAATAGAAATTTTGAGATAGCCATTCTATTCAAAATAGTCTAAATATCATATAACAATGCCTTTGGGGTTGAAACAAACCCTAGAGATTAGGGACAAGGGTTTTAAGCTATGCCCAGGGAGTATTTAAGGTTTTTATGGAAGGGATGGTTGTTTAACTTTAGAAGAGGCTCAGTCTTTTTCCCTGAACGAACAGAAACTAATTAAAGAACTTTTTCAACAAAACAAGTTTTTTTTTTTAAAAAGCTTAAGAACTCCATTAGACCAAAATGAACGAAAATAGAACCAAATAATCTACCAAGCATACAACTACCACAAATCAGTATCAATAAATAAATGAAACCCAAAAGAAACAGAAATTAAAATAAATAACAGAGTCAAACTCAAAACGAGCAGAAATTAATATGAATAGGGTTCCTAAAACCCTACTTTCTAAAAGCCCATGCTTTCTAAAAGCCAGAATATAATTTGTACTTTATCGAAAAAGTTCTTTTAAATGTTTTCACTTTTATAAGTGAACACTAAACCCCAAGCTTTCTAAAAGCCAGAATATAATTTGTACTTTACTGAAAAAAAACCTTTAAAATGTTTTCACTTTTATAACTTTGACGAGATGATTATATCATTGGATTCGTTAATTTCAGATTTATTAATTGGTTTAATTGATTTGGATTTAATGTCATTAATTAAGATATTGCTTTGTTTTTCTCTTAGAGGATGATCTAAACTTGCTATAAAGATGGAATGTTTATATTTCTATAATGGAATAACCGAATAACGCGCCATTTTTTATTGTGCAGGATTAAATAAATAAAAAAACAGTTTTTGTAACTGAAAGTAAGGAGCAACATTAAAACTTAAAACGAACAGAAATTATTCCGTCTATGAAAGGGCTGTCCCCTTCTCAACGCCTCGCTCTTCGCGCTAAAGTTTGACTCTTTCTCACAAATCTATTTTTTTAAATCAAAATATAAAAACTTTTGCGTAAAGAGCGAGGTGTTGAGGAGGGGGCAGCCTCTTTCATATATGGAATAATTTCTGTTCGTTTTAAGTTTTAATGTCGCTCCTTACTTTCAGTTAAACAATTTTTTTTATTTAATAGACGTTAAGAAGCCAAATTTTATCAATCTTAAAAAGCAGAAAAATGAAAACAAAAGTGTCGTAGCTTGTCTAAACTATTTGGACAGTACTAGACTAGTAGAGCACCTACCAGTTTTTTATGCCTTTGTAGCACGGGCATGGGTAGATACTTCACCAACTCTTTTCTCTTTACATATTTGGCATCTATTTTCATCCCTTCTTTGAATTTTTGTTGCTGAGCAGCAGATATATGCACTACAATAAATATATGGTAATTAGCAAAAAGAGCACTTTGTGGAAGCTAAAAACTTCCAGTTTAAATTACAAATAGAAAAAGAAACTTCTCGGAGACTTTAACATATAATTTGAAAGTGATCATTCATTTGAATCCCTGGCTTTCAGTGTTCACGATCTTGGATAGTGCAAAGAAAATGAGGTCGTCTGAATACTTCTGTTTCGCAAATTACCTTATATTGGGAATAGAAGGGACCCTATTCCCCTGGATAAATATACATAAATATTCCTACTCCTCTGTCGAAAGCTAAACTCAAAATTGAACTGCATACTGCTCTTTTATCAGAAAACGGTATTCTTGTTTGATTGAGGTCCACGTTTGATTGAGGTCCACGTCTTGTTTGATTGAGGTAGCATAAAAAGTGGGGCGTTGAGGAGTGGACAGCCCCTTTCATATGCGGAATAATTTCTGTTCGTTTTGTTTTTTTTTGTTTTTTTTTTTTGCTTCATTTCTGAACGTTTTTGAATTAATGCAGCTTTGATTTTGGCTTACCGTACATGCAAGGCCGTATCCGGGGGGGGGGGGGGGGGGGGTTACCCGGTTTGAACCCCCCCCCCCCCGAAATTTTTGACCGACTCGAAAATAAGTTAAAAATTAGTAAAAACCTAGGTAAAAATTAGTAAAATTAGTCGAAAACTGAGTCAAAAATTAGTAACCCCCCCCCCAAAAGTCAAAAATTAGTAAAAACCCCCCTGAACAAAAATCCTGGATACGGCCCTGCGTACATGAATAATTAAGACGAAACTTGCATATTAATTTTCTTTTTTTTGGGTAAATGGCTTTCTTGAAATTTTGATCCGACGTAACTTACGAATTAACTTATGCGACGAATTTTTATATTTGTATATTTTTATTGCTTATATTAGGAATTTCGCCCCCTAGGGAATGCCTTAATATTTATGCTAAAATTAAAATTTTGTTCCAATTCTTTAGGAATGACCCCTTAATCACAAAGGCCGTTAATTAGAATAAATAGCTCCGATGAAAGTACAAAAAAACTTTAGCGTAAAGAGCGAGGTAATGACTAGGGGGCTAACCCAATCATATACGTAATAATTTCTGTTTGCTTTAAGTTTTGATGTTGCTCCTTACTTTCAGTTGAATTTTTTTTTTTAATTTAATTTCTGATCTTTTTTGAAGTAATGCTGGGAAATCCGGTGCCCCCTTCATAGCAATATTCCTTCCCCCATGGAAACTTCCTACATGGAAAGATTCTCCCACGTAACCCCCGACCTCCCCCCTCCCAACTACCAGAAAAATCCCCCTGAAAACTTCTGTATACTTCCCAATAACCCATACTATTTGTAAACATTGGGCAAAGTTCATAACTTGCAGACCTTTCCCCGGAGACTGTGGGGGGGGGGATTAATTCATCCTCAAAGACATGGTTATTGTATTTTTCGACCATGCTGAACAAAATAGCTTTTTCAAAATTTTGATCAGGTGATTTTGGAAAAAAATGAGCGTGGGAGGGGGCCTAGTTGGCCTCCATTTTTTTTGGTCACTTAAGAAGGGCACTAGAACTCTTAATTTTCGTTCGAATGAGTCCTCCCGCGATATTCTAGCACCACTGGGTCGATACAATCATCCCTGGGGAAAAAAAAACAACAACAAACAAACACGCATCCGTAATCTTTTTTCTGGCAAAAAATACAAAATTCCACATTTTTGCAGATAGGAGCTTGAAACTTCTATATTAGGGTTATGTGATACGCTGAATCTGATGGTGCTATTTTCATTAAAGTTCTATGACGCTTACGGGACGTTTTCCCTTTTTTTGAAAATAAGGCAAATATTCTCAGGCGCCTAACTGTTGATGGGTAAGACTGAACTTGATGAAACTTGTATATTTGAAATCAGCATAAAAATCTGATTCTTTTGATGTATCTACTGGTATCAAAATTTGTTTTTTTTAGAGTTTCGGTTACTATTGAGCCGGCTCGTTACTTACTTTTCGTTACCACGAACTGTTTGATTTCTGAGATACAGTGATCCCTCGTGAAATATATAGCTAAATCCATCAGTGTATACTTCCAGTCCGATCTTTAGGGAGGTCACTTGTTTGGGCATATACGTGATTCGAACGTGCTTTCAGGATGCTTAGAGAATGAGTCCCTGTAGACATGGTGTACAGGGGTTTTGTCTAAGATCCTTTCCTTCGCGTCTCTAAAGCATTTAAGATTGAGGCACAATTTCAAAAAATACAAGAAATGTTATACTATACAAGAAATATTGGATGTTAGAGTGAAAGCTGCTGAAACCCCCCAGTGGCTGCCTTTGTGCCTCCAGCGGGCTTCTTGATCGTAGGAGATAGTGTCTAGTAAGGCCCCCCCCCCACCCTGGAAGTCAGGATGCCCAGGATATTGCTCGCATGAGATTGTATAAGAAATTCTTGGGGATCAAGGAGGAGACGGTCAAAGTATGAGCTTTATTCAAGGTGAGATTGGTGGAATCCGTAAGCGGATTAAAACTGGATGAGTTTGCTGTAGTAACTCTATGCTTGTTATTTTTTTATTTTCCGTTTTATCTGAAGTAACTTCATTCCTTTGCCAAAATGAAAGCAAAGAAGTCTATCTACTTAGCTCCTTATCTTGCAAAATTTACGTTGACTTTGCTTACAAAGGTTTTTTTACAGTGTTCATAAATAATGAGGCACTGAAAAACAGACAGTCTGGGCTTGGTCTTGGCTCGAAGTTGCATATGTTCCCTTAACACGTTGGCTCTAAGCCGAGTCGTTTCGCAATCATGCAAAATTTCAATGTAATGCTTGCCAATTAATACGGCTCTACAGTTACTTCCAAAGTGAGTCATAAGATGGTTGTCTTGAAACTTTTTTTTAGTTATTAGAAGCTCAAATCTTCAATTTGGTGTGAACTTTTTTTTTGGTTTGTAAAAATATCTATTTTTTTATAAAAGGGTGATGCACATTGGCGATGTACGTCGGCAGTCCAAAATCAAATAACAATCGTTGCCAACAAAAAGAGAAACAGCAATTGTAGCTCGAACTATGAAGGGTGTGCCACCCCCTTATCTTCCTGCTCTTTATGCTGTGTCTTAGTATTCAGCTAATAAAGACCATTAGCATTTACAAGTATTTAATTCCCATTACTTTTCAAACATTTGAACTGTAGTTTTGCGGTTTTCAGCGCGGTAAATATATTAAAGTAAATACATTTGAATGAGAACTTCGTTTTTGAAGCAAAGATAAAGTTTGAAAAGGTAATTGTTTTCATTAAAATGTTTGTTAAAGTTGAAAATAAAAAACATTGGGTTGAAGGGGGTAGTAGATTCCTCATATGAAGTCAACTTTCTGTTCATTTGAAGTTTTAACGCCAATGTTTATTTTCTTATTAAAGAACTTGTCTGTTTTTTCTTTTATTAGATTAGGATGGAGAAGGAGCCTGCGTAGCTATGTTGACCTCAGAAGGCTTGTTGCTGCTGTGAGTTAGTAGTAGTAGTAGTAGGCCTAGGTGTAGATGCCAAGTGAGGGTCAAGTCAACCTAAAAATTAACTTTAAAATTCAAAAATAATGATTAAACAAATGGTACGTATTGGGCTATCTTTGAGGGTATTAGTAACGTGAGGCTCCTCCCCCGTGTCCAATCCTTATTTTATCTGGAGAACGGGGTTCTGTTCTGTGACTAGTAACTTGTTGACCAGTTAACGCTATAAAAACACACAGATATTTTACTTTAGCATTAGGAAATACATGATACAGCTTTTAGCTGTGCCAAGAAATAATTTTTAACTTTGTTGCCTAGTTTAGTCATACAGAACAGCTGTGATATAACATCTTGAGATATGGAAGACAAAATACGAAACTGTTGGAACCGTTCCAAAATCAACAAGATCTAGCCTAAAAGGCTGCTCATTTCCCCACTTCGTGTAGGCTTATACATCGAAGCGCCTCTTGTTCTGACAGAACTGACTCACTTCGGCCTCTGCCCGGAACAATACTGCCCAGGGTGGCGGTTGTCGCCTTGTGCACACAATTTAGAAAGTAGTCAGCCCCTGGAATAAACTTTGCATTAAAAATAGAAGATAAGAAATGGTCTCAAAGACATTAATGTCTCAAATTCAGGTCAGGCGTGAGTTTTAAGAAACTGGCATCTCTTGGTCACTTCGTATCCATAAGCTTCCTTTACGTTGTTTTTATTGACCATGCCTCATATATTTATATTATGCAAAATGTAGCCCAGAGGGGACATGAGGGGTATGCTCTGTTGATCCCTTAAGTCCCACGAGAGACTTTGGAGACCTTAAGTCTCAGGAGATCTAGACCTATTCTAAGAATACGTATGAATTCCAATGGAAAAACTAGCTAGCATGTTAAAAAAGTCGCATCTCGACATGTTTTTTTTTCATTTTTGAAAATAGGATTGGACACATATGTTACAGGATTCGAAAATCGAAAACGGCTGTCAGGCGACGGGCATTTGCCTTTTTGTTCCAGAAATCATTGAAAAGTTTCCGGCTTAGAAGCCGATTTATTTCCGAGACAGTGTCTGTTACAGCGTTCCTTGTCTAATCTATTTTCTAATGTCCCCTAGAATCATTGTCAAGGGTGTGGGCGTCAGGTTCAATTAGAGAGACAATGTACTCTTGTAGTCTAGCCTATGTCCTTGACACGTGGAGACTTTCCTTGTATATATTATTTTTATCCCGTGGGAATAATGAGTTGGTTCATAAATAGTACAATATATTAGTGCATTTACTGCAAATCTTTGATTTGGATGAGTGTTCTGCCGCTCAGCTTTCGCGAGATTTTCGGGGAAATCACCGAAAATACGGGGATAGTGGAAGCACTGAACAGAACGTAACTGATGACTCAAAAGTAATGAAATAGAGAGGTGATACCAACCTCTCGGTTGCCGTTCTTGGAAGACATTTGAAAGTTTGTAAGTGGTCAGGGAATTCCTGTGTTACATTAAAATCACTTTTCTGTGAGCAGTTGCGAAATACACCTGGCACTTTAATGATAAATCACTTCAGTCCTGTTTTTGTTAAGAAAAAATATCACTCAGTGATAATTTATTGTGCCCCCTGGCATTGTGCGCCCGTAGCTCCGGGCTTAGTGGGCCTATTGGTAAATCCTGGCCTGTGTGTACGGATACGGAATCGAGGGGATGCGCAGTCTCAGGAAGGATGTACACCAGATGACGTGTGTCGAGCGTGGTAGAAGCATGCCAAGCGTGGTGGAAGTGTGCCAATTGTGGCGAAAACTATGTCAAACGTGGCGGAACTGAGCGGTATAAGTGGCGTTCTGAGATGTAGACGAGGTGGCCGAAAGTGGGTATCCCCTCGTTCGGAATAGAACCCCCCATGAGTATGCTCATGCGTCAAAACATGCTGGTTTTACCCAAACCTGGCTATATCCAACATAGATTAATCAACATGCACATTTAGAGTTCCTGTTCTTTCCTCTGAGAAATCAGCGTTTGTTAAACATTGGTTGAATGGAATCACTCTGCTCTAAAACGAATAGAATATATTATGTTTAGAATCGAAACAGCTCGAAAGACAGACAGGGACACCAATTGGGGAACTTTTGGAAAGTACCTTTTTGTATTTTCATTCCAAAAAAACTCCCCCCCCCCCCGGTCCTAGGTTGGAAAAGACCGCTATTCATCTTCTTAAAAAAATCGAAAAAAAAAATCATTGCTTCTTGCTCCATACATTTTCGTGGATTGGTGTGGCTGAAGGCAGATGTCGAGCGCAGTGCTTTCACATCGTAATCCTTCTGACAAAGCTCTAGCTAAAGCCACCACGGAATCCCAAAGACCAAAGAGTCCTGCGCCTTTAGAAATCGTGTTTAACATATGAACCGTAACACCGTGGCAGAAGTGCGCTATGCGTGGCACAAAAAAGCAGCGGTGCAGAAAAGTGGTGCTAACGTATTCACACCAGCCTCGCGTTCAATAAGCTTATTGCAATTGACTTTAGTAATTTTTGGCGTTCAGTTATTTGATTCCTTGGCTTTTCTTTCCCAAAATCTTTATATTTTTGCATTTTGTCTCTGGGGCTGTGATATTATTTAGTGAGTGCCAAGATGAGTCCCGGTGTTAGTAAGGGATTTATGTTCACCGCAATGAGGAGTCTATAGAATAGGTGGCAGATTTTTTATTTTTCACCTATCTTGTCGGACCTTTGCATTTATATTCAATAATCTGATGCTACTAGAATATTATTTGGAATATTGAAAGATATACCCCTACCATATAAACTGCTCTTTTTTGGTAAACGTGGCTCAAATATCGCGTGCGCCTGCTTCTCTCATCTAGGACTAAGTTAAATGTCTTTAGACCAACCCCTCGGTGTTTTGTTGATTACAAACTTTAGAAAGATTGTATAGCTCGAAACACAGTTGCCAGATGGGGCACATTCGCGCTATTTGGGCTCTTATTTAGGCGGCTGAAAAATGGTGATTTCGGTGCATTTTTACTTTAATGGCGAGTGTAAATTTAAACCAAACATCTGGTAAGACTGACTCTAAGTAGGAAACTTAGTTGCCTTTTTTTTGTGACAGAAGAGAGTTACAACAAAGTTAAAAACTTCTCAAAATCCAAAACTGACAATGTGAAAATTGAGTCTTTTAACTGTCTTTTGAATTAAAGTGTCGAGCACCGATCATTCGATACCGGTTTCTTGAGTTGATTTTAGCATGTGTATGAAAAATTATATTGTTGCTCCGTATGGGCCACTATCTGTCATGGTGCGTGTCATAACTCGAAGGTTGCATGTTTATAATCGACAATGATCAAAATTAATTTTTGTTTCTTCCCTATATAATTCCCAAGTCATCAGAATTATATGTTTCACAGACATAATGTAATGATTGCTTTTTGTCTTTTAAAGTGTTCGTAAATTATTATTAAATGTTGTGGCATGCACTACGAGGCAATATTTGTCTCCGTTTATGAACAATAGTGAAGCATCTTTGCGTTATAGTTTCATGTGCTCTTTGTGTGATAAGCTTAACAGCAATAAAATACATTAATAATGATTGTACATTTAATCTTATAGTAGTATAGTAAATTTGACGGTACTTGTTACTTAAACGAAATGCACTCAAGAATTACGCTTATGTTAGATCTCAGACAACCAGTTTCATAGCAACAAAGAAAAGTGACGGGTGATAGAATGCATTGGACCTGTATAATTCGGGCTATATTTTTGCATATTAGGGGCGGGGGTGGGGGTTAGTTAAGGCTATGTTAGGTTAGGGGTGCTGTCCAAACACTTTGCCCCCTTGTTATGTGCAAAATTTATAGCCCAAATTATGTTATTATATAAACTAAAGGATTATATGAAGGTTATATTTCATTAGGATTAACCTAACTTCACTTCTTGACTGTTTTTCATTTAATTAACAAGTACCAATTCGAATATACCTAAAGTGTTATGTACATACGCATATCTACAAGACTTCGCACATCTAAAGTTTAATTCGTGTAATTGTTCATATAACACGGGCACCGGCAGGGGGGGGGGTAGGGGAAATTTGAGACTACAAAGTAACTATAAGGAAACCAAAGGAAAGAGAGCCATGGGGAAAAACCATGGAAAAAAAGTGGGCTGCCCCATTGTTGGCTGCCTGCCAATAGATTTTGACCCTCAATAAGGAAAATATATGTTCTAATTTCTGACTGGTGACCCCTAACAAGTTTTCTACAAACATTTTTTCTATATGATTTGGTTGGAAAAAAAAAAAAAAAAAAAAAAAAAAAAAAAAAAAAAAAAATCTTCATAGTAATGAATGGTAAGTAAATAACGATCCTTGTCCATAATGAAAATATAAGAGCCTAATTATTGATAAAATTAAGTCAAAGAATCAGCTTTTCATGGTGATCCTAAATATATATTTGTTTATTAGTAATTAGTGCAGTTATTAGAACACAAGAAAGTTAGTATAACTATAGAAAACGCAAGGAAAACAACTTAATAAGGGGCAATTTCGGTAAGAATATGCCGTCAACTTTTGCTTGCGTTGCAAGAGCACCCATGAGCTGAGATATAAAGCCACTATAATCAGAAATGTTTCCCCTGAACAAAATGCTGGGAATTTCTGTATTTTCCCCCTGAACGGATACGCTTTTGTGTTATATTATCATTTTTTTCAGGAGTGACTGTATTTATCTAGTTGTCACTTTGAAAAAGATTTTTTTTTACAGTTATGACGTATAAATGTGTCAAATACATTGGCTTTTATTATTAAAAATTATGTAAAAATATTGGATTAAAAATTTTTATTTGATTTTCTTAATCTTTGTTATAATGTTTTACTTTGAACAAATTACTTTGATAATGTGTTTCTTTTTATAAACACTGAGTCTAAAGGCATTAAATATTTTGGTGTTCGATAACGAAGTTCAAAACTGTCGATATTGTTAAAAAATATCCGTCCAACACTTTGGCATCAAACAGTTCTAAAACGGTTCGGATGCCACCGGTAAAACGGTGGCATCAAACAGTTCAAAAATGAACAAAAGAAAGACTCGTGGAACAGTCTTTTAAGGTACTAAAATTCAAATCAAAATTTGAATTTTCAAACAGTTCGTGGTAACGAACTGTAAGTAAGGAGCGACCCGGCTCAATGGTAACCGAAAGTCGAAAAAATGGAATTTTGATACCAATAGATACATCAAAAGAATTAGATTTTAATTCTGATTTCAAATATATAAGTTTAATCAAGTTTAATCTTACCCATCAAAAGTTACGCGAAAAAAAATAAAAAATTTGGCTTATTTTCAAAAAAAGGGGAAAATATCCCCTAAAAGCTATAGAACCTTAATGAAAATCACACCATCATATTCAGCGTATCAGAGAGCCCTACTGTAGAGGTTTCAAGCTCCTATCTAAAAAAATGATGAATTTTCCATTTTTTGCCAGAAGAAAGATCACGGATGCGTGTTTATTTGTTGTTTTTTTTGTTTTTTCTTTTCTCCGGGGGTAATCGTATTGACCCAGTGATCCTAGAATATCGTAGGAGGGCTCATTGGAACGGAATTTAAAAGTTCTAGTGCCCTTTTTAAGTGAAAAAAAAGGAGGGCAACTAGGCCCCCTCCCACGCTCATTTTTTCCCAAAGTCACCCGATCAAAATTTTGAGATATCAATTTTCTTCAGCATTGTCGAAAATCTAATAAATATGTCTTTGAGGATTACTTAATCCCCCACAGTTCCCAGGGGAAGGGCTGCAAGTTATGAACTTTGCCCATTGCTTACATATTGTATTGGTTATTGGGAAGTATACAGACATTTTCAGGAAGGATTTTTTTCTGGTGGGAGGGGGGCTGGAGGAGGGGTTTACTCGGGAGAATCTTTCCGTGGAGGATGTTTCTTTGGGGTACAGGACATTTTTATGAAGGGGGCGCCGGATTTCCAAGCATTATTTAAAAAACGATCAGAAATTAAATTAAAATAAAACAAGTTTTTTCAACTGAAAGTAAGAAGCAACATTAGAACTTAAAACGAACAGAAATTATTACGTAAATTAGGGGGTTCGCCCCCAAGTCAATACCTCGCTCTTTACGCTACAGTTTTTTTAGTGCTTTCAAAAGAGCTATCTATTCTAATTAAACGGCCTTTGTGATTCAGGAGTTTGTGAATTAAACAAAATTTTAACTTTTAACGTAAAGAGCGAGGTATTGACTAAGGGGAGAACCCCCTCATATACGTAATAACATATACGTAATAAAAAAAAACAATAAAAAATAAACCAAGCGATACGGCTCAAAAGTAATCGAAACTTTTAAAAACGGAATTTTGATGTCAATAAATGTATCAAAAGAATGGGCTTATAATGCTGATTTTAAATATATAAATTTTATTAAGTTTAGTATTACTCATCAAAGGCTACGAGCCTGAGAAAATTTACCTGATTTTTTAAGGAGGGGGGAAACATCCCCTAAAAGTGAAAGAATTTTAATGAAAATTACACCGTCAGTTTCAGCGTATCAGAAAACCCTATTACATAGGTTTCAAGCTCATATCTACAACTTTGTATTTTTTGCCAGAAGCAAAATATACGAATATAGAAGTTCGTTACGTAAGTTAATTTGTAAATTACGTCAGAGCCAAATTTAGAGACAGCCATTTAGCAAAAGAAAAGTAAAATTTTTTTCCAAATTTTGTTTACTTATTCAATGACGGTGAGACAAAATAAAAGCTGTATCAACTGAAAAACGATCAGAAATTAAATAAAAGAAACAAGTTTTTTAAACTGAAAGTAAGGAGCGACATTAAAACTTAAAATGAACAGAAATTATTCCGTATATGAAAAGGGATGTCCCCTCCTCAACGCCTCGCTCTTTACGCTAAAGATTTACTTTCTCACATCTCTATTTTTGTTAAACAATAAAAAACTTTAGCGTAAAGAGCGAGGCATTGAGGAGGAGACAGCCCCTTTCACATACAGATTAATTTATGTTCGTTTTAAGTTTTAATGTTACTCCTTATTTTCAGTATAAAAAACTTGTTTTTTTTATTTAATTGCTCAAAAGAACTGAATGCTGGGAGTTTCTATCTTAGTTACTGCAAGTAGGCTATTGTTTTGTGTATTTTTTGTAATTACTTACATTTTTTTATTTTTATATACTTTTACTTTAATTGAAATACTTTTTCCATTGCCTTTAGAAAAATGTTTGTCTCTAAGCTTCATTAAATAAAGAAAAAAAAAGTTTTGTTGAGCTATAAGTAAGGAGCAACATTAAAACTTAAGAAAAACAGAAATTATTACGTAAATGAGGGGGACTGCCCCCTCCTAAACACTCCGCTCTTCACGCTAGTTTTTTTGGCACTTTAAAAGTTACTTATTGTTCTAATTAAACGACCCTTGTGTCTCAGGAGTCGTTTTTAAATAATTGGAACAAAATTGAAACTTTAGCGTAAAGAGCGATGTGTTGAGGAGGGTGCAACCCCCTTCATATACGTAATAATTTCTGTTTGTTTTAAGTTTTAATGTTGCTCCTTACTTTCAGTTGAAAAAACTTGTTTTTTTTATACTTTCTTACCGTTTTTTAAATAAAGCCAGGATACCTGGCTCCATTTCCACGGAAAAATCCCCCTCCCCATACAAATATTGTCTGGACAATTCAATCCTGGCGAAAATTTATCCCGGACAATTACCCTTAACATCTCCACACGTAAAATTGAATCGGTAAACTGAAAGCAACACATATAAAGAAATTTTGTAGATGAATTTTGGGAAATTCACCCAGTGTAAAATTTCCCCTGAAAATTTCACCCCCGGAAAAATGTATGCATACTTCCCAATAACAAATGAAACAATGGACGAATTTTATGACTCAAAAACCTTTCCCTGGGGGTTGTAGGGGGTCATTTTATCTCCAAAGACACAGTTATTGGACTCTTCAATTTTTATGAACAAAAAAGCTATCTTAAAATTTTGACCAGACAATTTTGGGAAAAAGTGGCATGGGATGGGTCTTAGTTCAATTCCAAATTTTTGCTACTCAGAAAGGGCGCTATTACGTTTCAATTCCCTTATAACGAACCCTCTCCCAACATTCTAAGCCCACTGGGTCGAAAAGATCACCCCTGAAAAAAAAAACAAATAATAAACACGCATCCATGAATTTTCTTCTGGCAAAAATTACAAAATTCCACATTTTTGCAGATATGAGCTTGAAACCTCGTCGGCTGGGAGGATGATTGTCGTATTAGGCATCTCCGGCCAAAATTGAGTTATGAATGCCATCTAGTGTAAAATTTTGTGTAGAATCTGAATCTGCTTTTTGTTTTGCTCTACCGGCTACCGTTCCTGAGTAAAAGACCAAAAACCATTTGTCGTATCGGACATTATCGCTGATAATCCGCTAGCGAAATTGTCGTATTGGAAAATTGTCGTATCTGGCTGTTTTGCCGTCACGCACTTCAGAGAAGAAGAAAATGGCGCGTCCAAGGAAAAACTTGGCGAGGGATTTTGAAGCAATTTTTGATGAATTTGGCAGGTAAAGTGTCGATTTCTTCTAGGCCTCTGCACCCTATAGTATAGTATAGAGTAGGGTCTCTGCATCCTATAGTACAGGGGGAGCTACACTGCACCTTTACCCAAGAGTATATCAAATAGGCTACCTGATTTGTTATGATTTTTGGTGCATATATAGTTTGATTTGGAAACAGCATTGAATTAGGAATATGGTTCTATTCCTAGATAACAGAATTGTCTTGTCTATTTACGCACATTATTGTACCACTGCACCATCTCATAATGCGATTTGCTAATTTGCAGAACTCAAAGGAAGTATCAAATTTTCTTGAACAAGTAGGCTAGCCTAGGCTATTTGATTAGGCTGAATATTTTAGCCATATGGATTGCTGAATGTTTTGAATGCATTGATAGTTAATAGTAGAGTCTAATGACAAATACACAATTTAGTTTAAGCATAGCCTAATTCTAGGCTAATTCTAGAAAATACTGCCCAATCTTAAACACATGATCCTATAGGCCTTGTAGGATACAAAACCACTCAAACATAAATAGATTCAATCCCAGACATGTGCTGTAAAGAAAAAATAGGCTACTAGGGTTTGCTAACTTTTCTTTAAGCTTAATTTTCAGTATAAAAAAGTTTCTGAGATCAAATTGAGCTAATCCCAACAAGGTAATCTAAATCTATACATATGCAAGACTAAGAGCTTGCTTGGAAATATAGGCTCTATTTGAATCAAATTATGCTCGGTTGCTTGTCCAAAGTTAGTGATTATCCAAACACCAGGGGTGCATGGATAATATACCCAGTTCTTCATCAGCAGCTGATGTGTATTACCAAATAAAGCTAGTTTAAAGAAAAATCAAACTGTTTTGTTAAGCCTAAAGGTGTATCTGGCTTTGTGGGGGAATAGACAAGGAAATAGAAAATCTAATGGTATATTTCCTTTTTTTCTTTATCTGATTTCTCCCCTTTAATAAATATTAGAGCTAAAAATATGTTTTGCTATTACTAGGCCTAGACTAGTCTATCCTTACAAAGCCTATCTTTAGTCGACTGAAAATTTCATTTTCCTGACCTGCAGTTCTTCACTGAGCCCATCGCTGGAGTACCCACTATAATTTTTTTTTTCTTTTACAGCTCTGACGAAGACCTTGAGAATTCTGACGAAGATTCGGAATATGCACCGAGTATTGCTGAGTGCTCATCAGCAAATGAACCGAGCATCATTTCTTACAAAGACGAGTCAAGCTTTGCTGATGCAGGTGAAAGAGTTCTTTCCGAGTCCCCGTTGCCCTTGGTTTATGTTTCGACTGATTATGGACAAGCTAATCGGAATAATGAAACTAGTTATTTTGAAGATGTCGAGAGAGGTTCAAATTCTTTTACAGAGCCTGTAGCTGGAAATAGGAATGGCACAGAAGGCGTTGACCCTGGAAAAAAATCAACGAGAAAAAGATTGAGGAATGAAAGCGAATGGATAAAAACTAAGATCAAGACAGCAAATAATGATGGGACTGCCTACGTTAACCCCAAGACTAAGAAAACGCATAGCAGAGTCCGTTCTGTGCAGCCTTCAAAGTGTACTGAAGATTGCTTCTACGAATGTCACAAAATCCCACCCGAAAAAAGACAGAATGCTTTTGATAATTTCTGGAAATTGTCTGCTGAAATTAAGAAAATGTTTTATCTGAAAACCACAAAGTGCCTGCCTAAGAAGAAAAACAAAAAACAAGTGACAAGGAGGAAAAACACCTACCAGTATTTTGTTGTCATCAACGGAAAAGAAAGGCAGGTTTGCAGATCTTTTTATCTGACAACGTTCGACATAACCGAGAGGAGAGTGCACTACGCTCACGAGCAGAAGAATACCTGCGGAACGCCCACGCCTCCAAGGAAGAAGATCGCCAAAAACAAAACATCAGAGGAAGACATGGACTTCATACGTAACCACATTAACTCCTTTCCAAAGATCGAGTCCCACTATCGAAGGGCTGAGACTTCCAAACAATATTTGGAGTCTAACTTGAACATGGCTCGGATGTATAGCTTATATTGTGAAAAGTGCGAAGATGAGGGCCGCAAGAGTGCCTCAGAAACTGTATACAGGAAAGTGTTCAATACGGAATTTAACTTGTCGTTCCACACACCAAAAAATGACCGGTGTGATTTGTGCGAAGAATTTGATGTTGCACGCAGGAATGGAACTACGGTATCTGACGAAAAACGAGCTATTTTTGAAAATCATAAAAGGTCAAAAGCAGAAACCAAAGTAGAAAGAGATATGGATAGATTGCTTACCAAGCCAGTCCTCTGTTTTGATCTGGAAAATGTATTTGCATTGCCAAGAGGGAACGCATCTTGTTTCTTTTACAAAAGAAAGATCAATACTTATAACTTGACTGCTGTGCTGCATTACAAGGACAGTGCTGAACCAGATCCAAGTAAACAGACGAAAAAGGAGATCTATTGTGCTCTCTGGTCTGAGTTGATTGGAGGGCGGACCGGAAATGACATTGCAAGTGCAGTGGCGGCTATATTGTCAAAAGTCTTTTCAGGGCATCCAAATATCAAAGAGCTTATAACGTGGTCTGACTCCTGTGTCCCGCAAAATAGGAATAGTATCATGAGCTACCAAATGCAGGATACTTTGAAAAAGCTCCCCCATGTTCAGTCCATTACAATGAAGTTTTGCGAGCCAGGACACTCATCGATCCAAGAAGTGGACGCTGTCCATAGTGCCATCGAACATTACTTTGCTAAATTGGAAATTCATTCACCTCTGACCCTCACTCGACTTATGATTAAAGCTAGGAAAAAGGAACCGTACATTGTGATCCAAATGAAAAGTTCTGACTTCTTAGATTTTCAGAGCTGCTCCAAAGAATACAAAGGATATTCGAAAGTTCCCTTCACAAAAGTCAAGGAACTGAGATTTGTTTCAACTGAGCACAAAAGAGTGTATTACAAGGAGAATTTTGGCTCTGCCTCACATGAACTGGTGAAGATTGCACCCGAGGCTGCAGTAGTTAAAAAAGGAAGGGGAGTCTCCAAAGTTACTGTGATTGAGGAGTTACTTGAGCCAGGCCCACTCCCTAGGCTCTCTTCCTTGCCTGAGGAAAAGATCAAGGACGTGAAAAGCCTCCTAAAGTTCATGCCGCTGGAGGACCAAGCATACTACAAAGCATTTTTCGATAAAACATAAAAAAGTAGGTCCAGTTTCGTTGGAACGATGTTTCTTTGTACCCGAAGTAGTGCTGAGTTTTTCTTATGCTTTTATATTCGAAATTGATTAAAATTTAAAGCTTGCAAAACTGAGTTCCTAAGAGATAAGACATTTACGCTGCTAGTTTTCAGAGCAAAATTGTCGTATTGGTTTTCCGTAAAAAGAAATTTCCGCGAGCGTTTTGTCGTATCTGTTTTTCAACAAGCAATATCTCAATATCCAGTTGCTCCAGGTGAACGAAATTTCAACCAGGTTGTAGCCCTTGAGTGCGACTACAGTCGAGATAAAAAAAAATCCCGGTTTCGTCATTAAATAAAAAAGATATCGCGTTTCAAACTTCAATCGCGTTTTTCTTGAAACTCGTCTCGAGTCAGATACGACAATCATCCTCCCAGCCGACGACCTGTTTAGTAGGGTTGTTTGATACGCTGAATCTGATGGTGTGAATTTCATTAAAATTCTATGACTTCAAAGGTGTCTTTCCCCCTTTTCATGAAAATTTTCTCAGACTCGTAGTTTTAATAGGTAATAATAAACTTCTTGAAATTTATATATTTGGAATCAGCGTAACAAGCCAATTCTTTTGATATATCTATTGGTGTCAAAATTTCATTTTTTAGAGTTTTGGTTACTATTGAGCCGGGTCACTCCCTACTTACAATTCGTTACCACGAACTGTTTGATTACTCATCAAAATCCAAACAAATCATTGAAATATTGATCGTGTTTTTCTGCGTTACCATAAGTATTGTATTCATAAAACTTTACAGTTTTATGAAATGTAGTTAAGCAAATAGAAAAGGTTTTTCAACTCAAGTAAGGAGCAAGTTTAAAACTAAAAAAAAAAAATTTAAATTACTCTGTATATAAGGGGGACTGCCATTAACCATTAAACAAGTGTTTTAGTGCTTTGAAATTTTTTTTTTCCAATTGCACAATTTCTTTAAAAAATTGAAAAAAGCCAAACTTCACAGTAAAGAGTAAGGAGCTAAGGATGAGTCATCCCCCTTCATACAAAGAATAATCTGTTCAAATAGGTTTCAAATCTGTTCCTCGCTTTCAGTTGAAAAGGTCTTTTTTTAATTTCTGATTGTTTTCCAAATCGTACCCAGGCCTAACCAAGATATAATTTGAGGTACCGGTCCCTTAAATCGCTGGTTAACTGCTTTTAAAATGTGTAAATCAATAATTGTACGTTGATTAGTACCACCCTACGTTTAAATTTGCAATTTCAATTTTGGATAATATTTGAATATACTTGAAAAATTGGCAATGAATAGTAATTTTGGTGAAAAGTCCTTGTTAATATTACTACTAAAGAATTTCGGTTGGATGGAAAGAGTATTATTGTTTGTATGGATCTTCTACACATTGTTTGACTTTTGTTTGACTTTTGATCTTCTACATATTGTTTGAGTTTTGATCTTCTACATAACTGAAGCTATCACAACCTCTACAATAGGATTTTCTTATCGATAAATACATTACATACATTTTTTAAATACATTGAAGTACTTCATATAAATAGAAAAAAAAATATTCCCATTTGAAATTGCTGAAAACTAAGTTCCTAGCAGTATTTGCCACCCCAAGGAAATTTCATGGCGCAGCTGATGATGACCTGCCTTGCCTTTTCCACCTCTGTGCTAGTAGATATGGGAATGTAACATGTTAACTGTATAGAGAAACATTTTAATTAATTCCTACCCCCCCCTACCTCATGAAGAGTAAGCAGTTTGTCCATTAAAATGTAATTTTGTAGGAATCTACCCTACCCCCCCCTAAACAATGACTCAACCCCCTCATTATAACTGATACACAATTACAGATCACCAAACATAGCTTAATTTCATTACAAATAAAGCAAATCAATTACGTTGAATCCAGTACTGCCACCGTGTGGCATTACTCTTTTTGCAACTGGGAACCCTAAGATATAGTTAATGATACTTTTAAATTAATTAGCTTCTCAGGATTTTAATTTATTGCAAATTTTTCCTCTTTGAGGTGAAGTCGTAGTTTGATGTCATAAACCACCTAAACTGTTACCCAACCACCACTGCTATTTTGGGGTGTGCCCCCCCCCCCCCTGGAAAATTTTCTGCCGGCGCCCTTGTCATATTAGGGCCGTTTTTTCACTCATCAATGTGCTAATATCTTAAATCTTTAATCAGAAAACGCTTAAAAGTGGAATCTTTGAACTAAGATCTTAAGCCTTTTGTCGTTTTTATGCAAACGTCTTTCATCATTCTGCTCTGATCAGCGGTCTGAGAACAATGATGAGTATATCATCAAAATTCTCTCATCATTGTTTTATACGGCAGAAAAATGGCGTTCTTCACACTTTTTGCTAACGTCAGTGAGCTGTAAGGTGAGTTAAAAAATGATAATCTTCGCAGAAAGATGCAGGATCTTAGATATAAGATCTTAGTGCTAAAAAACGGGCCTATTATTTGATAACATCTAAGAAAGTTCAACAGCTTGGAACTTCCATATGCGTGATCCTGCATGTATTCTGCATGGTGATTTCTCTCTTAGCATTTATCTGAGGTGCACCTCCTGAGGTGTACCACGTAAAGGTGAATTTTGAGGCCGCTTTTTTATGAGATCCCTCGAACTAATCTGAGTGTGGGGTAGGGGTTGAAGTAAAAAATAGAACATTTCATGTAAATATAATAAATTCAGGGGTGGGGATGGGGGCTTAACTGTCTCAAAATTGGTTAGGGGTGGGTTGCAAAACGAGCCCAGGTACCCCTCCTAGGTACGTCTCCACGACCATTGCTAGTGCAAATAGAAGTGACACTTATAAGATAGGATTAAGTTTGTTCAACTTGTTCACTAAACATTTATTTATTTGATCTTTTTATGGTTTATCTTCGCTTGGGCCTCTGTGGGTTGTGTGTTTGCTCATACATTCACCCACCACTTTACTGGGGCTAACGCAGGAGGTGGGGGTTGGGACCCGGTACTTTCTGGAATCCTGAATTTTCCCAAATTTATGGGCATTTCTTATTCAAATGATCCTATAATTTTTATTGCCCCTCCCTAAAAAAATATTCTGCGTACATGCCTGTACCATTTGGTTTCAGGACAGTACATTAGTTTATTTTTCAGAACGCTTTGGATTTGGGTATTAAACAAGATCCAGAAAGGTATGCTCCACAGAAGCCTAGTCCCAGTATACCCACTGTAGATGCTTGGGGTTCCTCAGCTGGCTCACCTCCTCCTGCCCACATCGGATATTGGCTAAGTAAAACGGAGAAGGTTGTCTCAGCAACACCGACGGCAGAACCTCCGATACTGAAGTAAGTGATTTCATTTAGATATTTATGAGTCTGTTGAAAAAAAAAATCATAACAATAGTTTACCTGGTACCGTAGTTTCTGCGCAAATGCTGCAAACATATAAGAGTGCTCTCGTTGAAACTGAGCTCTATGAAAAATAGTTTCTGCAATATATTTACTGAAGAATATTTTCGTTTTGTGCTTTGCAGTGTTGCTGTTGAGTTGTCATTTCTTTTATTTGTACTGCGACAAGCCTATGGCTTTCTAGTGTGTTGAATAAAATAAAATAAATGCAAAATGTAAGTCTTGAGCTGAATGGGAAAATAGGTCGTATTTGCTTGATTTTTTGAGAAATTGTGCACTGATTTCTTCCAATCGTTGCATTTTTGTTTTTTGTTTTTTTAATCGTACTTTCGATGTGTTTTCGCTGATGTGTAATACGCCAGCAAGGATTTTGACAACCAACGATGGAGATTTTTTTTTGAAAAAAAAAGCTGAATATTTCGACCCTGCGTCTGAGGGGTTTCTTCAACAGCAACAAAGTAAACATGAGAAACCAGTTGATTAGTCAATGTAAGCGAAATTCTATTAAAAAAAAGAAAAAAAAGAAGAGAAAAATGTAACAAAAGCAAATGACTGGTTGTAACTTATTATGCACCATGTTTAGATGTTTCCAAAAGTATATTTCGTTATAAAATACAAACCTAGCCTTCGATTTTTTTTTTTTAGGTACCAGATAAAAGAAAGATATATATATATATATATATATATATATATATATATATATATATATATATATATATATATATATATATATATAGGCCTGTTACAACTACCACTACTAACAACTCATTCTAATATTGAGCCACCTGAGGCTAACACAGCTGTGCACAATCCATCTCCTTTACTCTTTACTCCCTCGCATCAAGTTCCAATTTTCTAAAGATACTTTCTTAAATGATGTCATATATGGAATAAATAAGATTGTTGAGTTTCCAACGCAACAGTTATTTATATAATTTAATGTCTGTTGAAAGGCCCAAAAAACGAAAATTTGCTGTTGCAGATACTATAAACGATGATTTTTTGGAACCAATACCTGAACAATCAAACGTGAAAAGTTGTGAAATTTGACAACCTGGACCATCAATTGCGACAACACCAATACGGAAAGCTAAAGCAAAGGCCATTGCTAAGTTGCTACTACTAACAACTCATTCCAATATTGAGCCACCTGAGGTTAACACAGCTGTGCATAATCCATCTCCTTTACTCTTTACTCCCTCGCATCAAGTTCCAATTTTCTTAAAATTCTTTCTTGTTATCTTTTTAAACCCCATTTAGTGACAGCCTTCTTTTTGTTTAACCTGATGAGAAGCTATGTATACTATCTTTATAAGTGAGCAATAATTATATATATATACATGTTTATATATATATATATATATATATATATATATATATATATATATATATATATATATATATATATATATATATATATATATATATATATATATATATATATATATATATATATGTGTGTGTGTGTGTATGTGTATGTATGTGTATGTATGTATGCATGTTCCCCAAAACGGCTCCATGTTTTTCGGGAAAATTGGTATCTTGGGATATTCTCGTATAAAAAACGGTCTAGATAGGTCACTACTACTACTACTACTAACAACTCACTACAGAACCAAGCCGCCTGAAGTCAATACAACTACATACACTCCTCTTCCATCTCAACCTTCACAAAGCCTCCCGTTTTACACCCGCTCAGGAAGTTCTTATTTTCTTTAATTCTTTCTTTATGACGTGTTCGCACCCCAAACGGGGATGACCTGCTTTCCGTTTAGCCCTAGATGGTGGGCCGATAAGAAAAATCTTCGGCAATCTGTCATCCTTCATCCGCACAACGTGCCCTAGCCACCTCAACCTTTCTTTCATTATAGCCCTAGAGAGCAGTATTGAACCGCATTTTTCGTATAGCCTATTGTTTGAAATACGGTCAGTCAGCCGGGTACCCAGAACAATCCTTAAGCAATTTCTCTGGAGAACATCTAGCAAATCTTCATCCGATTTTCGGAGCGTCCATGCTTCAGAGCCATATTTGACCACTGTCATCACTGTAGCTTCTAATTTCTAAGCTTGGTTTGCAGACTTATCTTCCTATTCATCCAAACTTTTTTTAACTGTGAAAAAACAACCTGAGCCTTGGCTATTCTAATTTTAACATCTTCACTGCTCCCACCGTCTTTACTAACAATACTACCAAGGTAAGTGAAGCTGCCCACCTGATCAATCTTTTCATTACCCAACGTCATTTTTTCATCTTCCCTTATTCCTAGCCTTAGTGACTTAGTCTTCCCAACATTAATTTTCAAACCAATTCTAGCACCCTGAACTCGCAAAACCTCTAAAACTTCATTCATTTTGCTCACAATTTCATCTAGGATTCATTAGCATAATCCAAGTCCAGGAGACTTTTTCCTCCCCATTTGATTCCGTGGTCTCCCATTGCCTTTCCTGTGGTCCTTAAAACAAAGTCCATCAAAATAATCCATATAAAGGGGTATAGAACACAACCCTGCTTAACTCCTGATTTAATACAAAACCAGCTGCTAACATCATTTCCTACCTTAACCGCACCAGTGTTATTCGCGTACATAGCACTAATCACTTTAATGTATTTGTCTGGTACAACATACAAGAATAAAACCTTTACTAATGCTCTTCTATCAACATAATCGAACGCTTGCTCATAATCGATAAAACTGAGGACCAAAGGTCTTTGAAACCTCATGGACTTCTCAATTATTAGCCTAAGAGTGAAAAATTGGTCGACGCATCCTCTACCTTTTCTAAAACCGCACTGTTCTTCTCTTAAAACTTTGTCTACGGCATCTCTCAGTCTAAAAAGTATCATATTACTAAGTAAATTTGCTACCTACAGAGACCAGACTAATGCCTCGATAATTACCACACTCACTTTTATCACCTTTCTTTTAAAGTGGCTTAATTAATGTTTTCCTAAAATCGTTAGGTACTTCCTCTTTTTCAAAAATCATATTCATAATCTTCAGTAACTTATTTCTGACCTCAGAGCCACCATATTTTAGAAACTCATTTACCACCCTATCAGCACCTGGAGCCTAATTATTATTTAATCCTTTTAGTACTGTCGCTAATTCCTCCTCACAAAACAAATCTTCCTTCACATCCAAGGTATCACAAACTTTTTCATTTTCCTCTATATTTTTTCCTGTAACTCTATCTCGGTTAAGCAAGTTCTCAAAATGTTCGGCCCATCTCGCTATAGTTTTTTCCTTATCGCTAATTGCGACCCCGTTCCTATCTTTAATAACTGGGACAAGTCCGCATTGACTACTCCCTCTCAATTTATTAACATGCCAGTACAATATTTTACTATTATACCGTCTAGCTGCATCTTCCAGATCCTCGGCAATTTCATCCATGGCCTCCACTTCACACCTCCTTAGTTCATATTTTAATGCTTTCTCCACTTTCTTTACATTTCTTTTGTCATCACTCAGATAATTCTTGTACAAGTCCTTCCTCCTTTCTATTAAACATAAAGCTTTTTTACTAATATTCTTAGCTGGAGTTCTAGCTTTCTTCCCTAATACACCAACTTCACAAATTATTTTTCTAAAATTATTCAAACCATCTTCCACATTATCAACTTTTAAACTCTCAAGTTTAAGATTCAACTGTTCATGGAAAGTTTCTCTCAAATTCTCATCCTGGAGTCTACCAACATCATAACTTCCTGGGAGGTAGTTACCCTTCCGATATTTCAGCTTTAAATTAACCCTAGACACTACTAAATGGTGGTTTTTACTTTTAACATCAATAACGGCACTCCTATATACCTTAGTATCTTGTATTGATCCTGCCAGTCTTCGGTTTACTATAACATAATCAATAAGGTTTGCTGTCTTACCATCACGTGAATAGGATGTTAACTTATGAGCCATTTTATGACCAAACACCGTATTGGTTATAACTAGATTGTTATACCTACAAAATTGCAAAAGTCTGTATCCATTACTGTTTTCTTTTCCTACACCAAATTTACCCAAGCTGGGATACCATCTATCCCTATTTCTACCAACCTGGGCGTTAAAATCTCCCAGTAATAACATTATATTTCTACCCGGGACCTTGTCTATTTACTCCTGTGACTGTAAGTAAAATTCATCTGAGTCACTAGTATCTCCGTCAGTCGGTTCTACAGGGATACTACTATAACTGATACCCTGAACTTTCTAGTCATAAAATAAGCAATTAGTATTCTTTTATTAATACCTTCCCAGCCTAAACAAGACTAGCAGCTTCCTTATCCATCATGAGCCCTACTCCCTGTTTATGTACTCAATCCTTCCTGTCTGAGTAAAAAAATTCTATATCGCCTAATTTCATGCTTCCTACCCCTGAGATATGAGTTTCTGAAACTCCTAATAATTCCAGTTCGAATTGTCTCAATTCGTCAGTCAAAATGTCGAAACGATAGTCATTTTTTAATGTCGTAACATTCCAAGTTCCAAATTTCATGTTCTTTAAATCGTTGAAATTATTTTGGCCTCAGGAAAAGCAATGATCCCGGATACCAATGCAGGACGGGGATCACATATCTTCTCAAGTCTACACCGAAGTGCTTAAGCCGGCTTAGAACCGGACAGTAAGAAGTCCCTGGGACCTCCATGAATGGAGGTTTTCTGCAAACCTGGGCCCATCTTGGTCACAACATGGTTTTCAGCACTTGGCGATGCTCTTCTATCAACAAGAGTCGAAATCCTGCAGAGACAGTCTCAAGCCTATTACCTCCGACTCATTATATATTCATGCCTACAAATATTATGCTACTACGGGGAGGCAACCCATAATAGATAAATTAGCTAGGAAGAGGTTCTTCAGCCCAAAGACACCCATAAAGACATACCAAGCCCAGAAGAATTGTCCATTAGTCAGAATCCCGTGCGAATGCTGTGTCGTTTACTAGGCTATACTTTCCTCGAGGGTCACCACTCCTCAATTGGGAATAGAGTTGACCACAAGGTCCCCAGTCTTGCAGGTACCCCAAAAAGGTCGAGGCAGCCCTTTGCAGAGGCCGTTGTCCATAGATCTGGATCTTACGCCATGCCACAGTTGTCCTCCTACAGGGGATCCTCCCGCGATGGTGTTCTGCATCACCATGCAACTCAACCCATTACTGAGAGAAGGTTTGCAACTCATGGGACTTTTTTGGGCCCTTTTGAGTGTACATTTGAGGGGCCTTCTTCTTCCTCCGCCTGTATTTATGACCCCTGCCCCTGGCGAGGGTGCCCCAGTTTCTATTATGGACCCCCAGGGACAAGGTCCCCCCCTTGGTCCGTGCCTCCTATGGAGGTACCCTACATATCTGTTGAGCGTTCCCCTATCGCCACCTGGGGACACGCTGAATGGCCTAGGGGAGGCCAGAAAAAATACGCCCAACGTGGGGCTCGAACCAACGACCCTCACACGACCAGGTCACAAGCCTGAGAAAATGCGTTAAGAGCCTTAATTTTGGTTTTTGCAAAAGACGTCATGTACTATGTTAGTACATCGTATAAGTATTTCTTTTGACATCTTATAAGCATTTTCTTATATGATGTCATACATAGCATAAATAAGATTGTTTAGTTTCCAACGCAACAGTTATTAATATAATGTAATGTCTGTTGAAAGGCCCAAAAAACGAAAATATGCTGTTGCAGTTACTATAAATGATGATTCTTTGGAACCAAAACCTGAACTATCAAACGTGATAAGATGTGAAATTTGACAACCTGGACCATCAATTGCGACAACACCAATACGGACAGCTAAAGCAAAGGCCATTGCTAAGTTGTCTGAAGTAATCAAAATCCAACGTTTCAAAAATGAAAATAAAAAGCAAAGACACGGGCTGTTAGAAGGTATGTGAAAATGACAATTAGAACGTGTTAAAAATGAAAATGAAGAGCAATGACACACGTGGTTAGAAAATATACGGCACCGAGCAAGTGAGCTAGTCAAAAATGAAAATTAAGAGCAAAGACAAACACAGTTAGAAGAAAAGCGGTTGCGTGTCAAAAATATAAATGAAGAGCAGACACACGCAGTTAGAAGATTTGCGACATTGAGCATGTGAGCAAGTCAAAAATGAAGGACAAAGACACGCGAATAGAAGACATGCGACATTTAACATGTGAGCCATGAGCGGATCAACTAAAATCAACATGGGCAGCGAGAATCAAAACGTGTCAGAATTGTAAATGATAGCGATAATGAGTAGTATAACGTTAATTATTCCTGGGTTAAGACATATCTCCAGCGGTGACACCCGTATTTGGGCATTAAATCTTACTAATACTCCACCCTCAAGATCATTCAGGCCATTTGAATGGCTATGCAACACAGAAGTAAGATCGTACTTAGATTTGGGTCATTGACCTACATACAGACAGGTACCAGCCGCATCTCATTTGCATAATATTCCTGTCAGGACGCAATTAGAAAATATTTGATCTCCATTGAATAAAAGCAATGTTCAGTTATTAAGTTAGTAAGCAAGTAAGTTTATTTGTAACCCGCTGTATAAAATCAATGCGGAGTAAAAAAGAAAACAAAATAATATAATCCATACGGAAATAATAAGAAAAACACAACATAAATAACCTGACAATATCCATAGAATCACTAATCTGGAAAAAAATAAGTGAGGGGGTCACGGGCACATATCTTTCTTGGCGTATTGGTCCTCAGATCTTCAGTGATGTTGTCAAGCAGGACTAGAGGGTCGATAAGTCCAAAATGATAAATAATGTTGTGATTTCTGTACCACCTTGGTAAATATAGCAGGAATTTACAATATTTAAAATAGCCTGTCCTTAGCTGAAGACGGTCTTTTTTTCGCATTAGAGGCTGCAAACCGGAAAGAAAAAGATTTTTAGGAGAACGACAACTATGGTAAAGTTTACATAAGCCTCGTCGATTGTACCTCCCTCTATTAGGCGAGATTTTACCATATGAGAAGCGAATACACTGCAGAGCACTAGCAACCAGAGACGAGCATTTAGCCGATAGTGTATCAGAAAAGTAATCCCAAGTCATTCCAACTTTGAGACACACTTGAGTAGTATTGTACCCAAGTGTAAAGGAGGAGCAGGGTTAGAAATATTAAAAAAAAGAAACTCGCATTTTGAAACATTTACAGAAATTCCAATAATACTCAAAGCAGTAATCAGAACAATTAGATTCTTTGTGAGGCAGGACCTAGTATGACTGACTAGCAGAACATCATCAGCATGGGCAATTTGACTAACAGCAGTATTTTTTAAAAATACATAAGGAGACAACATTCGCAACAGTCCGCAAGCACGGTTTTAAAAATATATGGAGACAGCACACCACCTTGCCTGACTTCCTTCTTTACTGAGATAGGCTCGGATATATCATACATCCATTTTAACCAAACCAACGAATTGGAATACCAACATTGAAGTATTTTTACGATGGAAGAATTAACTCATGCTTTAACTAAGCAATGAAGCGCTTGCGAATGTGCAACGTTGTCAAAAGCCCCCGAGATATCAACTGAGCAAAAATATAGTTGCCTTTTTTGCATTTTTGCCGAGACTAGCAACTGACCAAGTTTATGATGGGCATGAGAACAACCAAAACCGGCTCTGAACCCAACTTTATAATCAGAAAAATCACATTTAGTCAAAATTTCAGGCTATACGACTTACTCGAAAAACTTTCTCATGAAGCAGGACACTGTAATTGGTCGATAACTGGAACACTGGAGAAGTGATTGTAACACAGACTATCCATATCAGGAGCACTTGATTTCTTAACCCTTTTTAAAGCCCGATAGATATCACCACTATATAATTGACAATATATGAACTTGCTCACGAACTTGAGGAATAGTATTATGCAATAAGGAAGAAAACATGGACTGGATAGAATGATTAAATGTAGAAAAAACACGAGTAAAATGAGCAACAAAATTACTGATTTTGATAATCGAAACGGTAGCAGGCTCAAACTTGCTGCTATTTTTACATTGGACCAAGGCTTTAGATCCGAGGGGCCATCCAAATCAGTCAGGCGGGCTTGACACAAAGAAGATCTAAACTGACGTTTCGAATTTTGCTTAATTTAAATACTTCGCCAGACTTGGGCCGATTACAAACAATCCAAAGGCGAAGCCAAAACTTCGCGCGTTGTGTAGCTTTTTCACTTCTGGGCACACATTCCACAACGGTTTTCTGGTGCCAAATCTGACACGTTCAACAGGAACTGAAGCTGAAGCAGCTGACTTCAAACAATGCACGAGCTGGTAATAGCAACAATTTAAATCAATCTTAGCTGACGGTGACCTTACGGAGGTTTGTAAAAGGTGAAAAGGCACTTTCAGGCTTGACAATAACGAGCAAAGAACATACAAATAAACTTCAGAACTCACTCGTTTCCAATTTGGCTTATCAAAACATTTATTATGGTAAGAGCAACTGTCATAAGCCAGTAGAGCAGGCGACTCAATTTCACAAGTTAAAGGCAAGTGATCATCATCAATTTTATCATCTAAAACAATGACAGGAGGAATCACGAGTGATCCATTTGAAACTATAATATGATCAAGGTTTGATCTAGCACCATCACGGTTATGACTGTAGGTAAAATGCTTATCTTTATTGACTAACTGATATTCACTAGGCGAAGCATCAAATATAGGTATCTTCTTTCAGATTGGGACAGACGATTGGCATCAATATCACCAGCCACAATCCAATTTAATCTCTGATTGGTCACTCTTAGCAGAAGTGTCTTGAGTCGCTTGTAAGAACCCACGATGAGTCGCTTGTAAGAACCCACGAAGACAGATAGGGAAGAAATGTTCTTGCGATTGCATGGCATATAGACATTGATTAGGACCCTATTGCCGCACTTAATTGCCAGTAAATTATGATCAGAAGAAATAAGCTCAGGCTTCTGAGCGAGGCGAACTGAAGTTGCAAGGCCCCCATGGAGTCGACCTTGCGTTTTTGTAGCTTCACGTACAAACGTGTGGTGGGTGGGTGACCGTTTAAGAGTATCTATATTGGCTTTAGTTAAAAAATGTTCCTGTAGGAAAACTGTGTCATAATCAAGAAGCTCATCAAGAAGAAGATCTTTATCTCTGGTTCCGTTAATATTAAGTGAAACAAAGCGAAATCTGTTGCCTCTAGCAATCATTTTTTATCCTTATTCAAAGCTTTTTATAAACACTGGGCATCTGAGACTATAAGAAACATGATTTCCCCCGCAGTTGGCGCAATTCGGGCTTTTAGTGCAAAGATTATCCCGTCTGTTACAATGTCCAGCAGCGCACAGTGAACACTTTTGATTAATCGATGGGAATGGACAATTACCGACAATGTGGTTCGGGGATTGACAACGGTAACATCTAGGAGGTAATTTTTGGAAAGGTGTAATTTTAAAAAGCTCGTATCCCAAACACAAACCCTCATTTATAGCTTTATTTAAGGCAGCATCGTCTCGAAATTCAAACGGATGGATCTGGAACTTCCAATTTTAGTTGCTTAAACAAGACCGGGAATCATACTAATAAGCTCTGATTTTTGCACAACAGCAGGCATGTTACTCACAATACCAAGCACATTTTGATTAAGGACATGCGTGGATACATTTAGCTGACTAGTTGCAGCAGCGGCGAGAGAGCCGACTGAGGTTTTATCTCGGTTATGACCGAGATAAAGCCATGACAATTATATGAATAAATGTTTTATCTTTTGAAAATATTGTTTAATATTGAGGTATGCATAAAGTTGAAGATAATAAAGTCGTATATATTTTAGGCAATGATACGACAGCCCTTGCTCATCCATGTCCCAACCTCCCAGGGCCTCAATGCCCCCTCCAACTTATTGTCCCCCTTTTTTGTACTTATTTTTCTAAGCTTATTTTATTTTATTTTTCGAACTTCAATTTTTTATATATTTTTTTATGTCTTAAAATGACATAAAATAGACTTGGAACTTACCAATTAACTGAGTTTGTTCCATGGAAATTTACTTTATTAATTTTTTGATACCCAGTCACCAATTAAATGACTTGAAATTTCTCAAGTAGCTGAGTTTGTTGTAGTCAATAGTTCTATTATGATTTTTTTTGTACCCTGTGAGCAACTACAACACTCGGAGTTTATCAACTCCCATAGTTTATTGTAGTTAAAAGTGCTTTTATTAGATTGTTGATGCTCAGTCAACAACTATGACATTCGCAATTTATCTGATAGCTGAGTTTGTTCCATGCAAAAGTGTTTATCTTTTAATTCTTTTAATAATCTGTGGCCAATTAAGGCTTTATTATATCATTTGTCATATCATTTGGGCTGTCGTATCATCGTTTAAAATATATACGACTTTATTAATTTCGACCTTATGTTTAAACCAATACTAAGCAATACTCTTCAAAAGGCTTTATGGTTTCATTTCCCCTATAGGGCTGTCGTATCATCGCTTAAAATATATACGAACTTATTAATTTTGACTTTATGAAACCCCAATGCTGAACAATACTTTTCAAAAAGGGTTATTGTATGATTTTCCTCATAGGGCTGTCGTATCATCGTTTAAAATATATACGACTTTATTAATTTGAAGTTTATGTGTATCCCAGTACTTTAACAAAAATTTGAAGTCCAAAAAATTTTAAGTTCAAAAGCTTAAAAAGCAAAAATAGAAGTGTTACTCCAAAAATTATTTTTCTAATCACGACTAACATATCTATATCATCTTAATTTTATATTTTGAAAATATCAAAAGGAAATATTTTGTGTTAAGTATGTCTTATGTCATTTTAAAACATGAAAAAAGTTGAAAAAATTTCTAAGTTAATAAAAGTTGAAAAAAATTAACTTGGGGCTGGGACATGGACGAGCAAGGGCTGTCGTTTCATTGCTTAAAATATTTTACGACTTTATTAACTTCAACTTTATGCATACCTCAATATTGAACAATATTTTCAAAAGATAAAACTTTTATTCAAATAATTGTTATGACTCTAATAGTAAGTATTATAATAACTGAACATTGCTTTTATTCAATGGAGATCGAATATTTACTAAAGCGTCCTGACAGGAATATTATGCAAATGAGATACTGGCTGGTACCGGTCTGAGTGTAGGTCAATGACCCAAATCTAACTATGGTCCTACCTTTGTCTTGCATAGCCATTCAAATGGCCTAAAGGGTCTTGAGGGTGGAGTATTGGCAAGATTTAATGCCCAAATACGGGCATAACCACTTGAGATAGGTCTTAACCCCGGAGTAATTAATGCTATACTACTATAGTGACTGGGTTTGGGATTTTGACATGGATAAGGTCATCAACGCCTACCACACCTTTGTTAAAAAAAAAAAAAGTCGACAATATGTATTTCATAATGACGAAAAATAAGCAGAGGTAAAACGAACCAAACAAATTGAAAATTATAGCGACGATGATTGGGTTTTGGATTTTGGCATGGATAAGGTCATCAATGCACTATACCTTTGAAAATCAAAAATATGGACTAGATACATCGTTGGAAGAAAACGAAGTTTTTGTCCCACCACCTGAACAATTAAAAGAAACAAAGGTTCGGCGATATGTCTTTCATAATGACAAAAGACAAGCCAAGGCAAAAGAAGAAGTTTTGTCCCACCACCTGAACAATTAAAAGAAACAAAGGGGGTCGACAATGCCTTCCATACCTTCGAAAATCAAAAACCTGGACTAGATAAGTCGTTGGAAGAAAAAGAAGTTTTTGTCCCACCACCTGAACAAATAAAAGAAACAGAGGTTCAGCGATATGTCTTTCATAATGACAAAAGACAAGCCGAGGCAAATATTAAAGGTCCAATAAAAAAAAAGAAGTAATTTTACAAAGACACTACTTCTAATTTAAGGTCCATTATGACGTCATGACATCAAGAAAAGGCTCAAATTGTCTGCGTTTAGAAGACAAGCGACAGTGACAACCTATATATAGAAGCTTGTTGGGGCCCAGCTCTCTCTGTCTATATATATATATATATATATATATATATATATATATATATATATATATATATATATATATATATATATATATATATATATATATATATATATATATATATATATATATATATATATATATATATATATACACATATATATATAGAAGCTTGTTGGGGCCCAGCTCTCTCTGTCTATATATATATAATATATATATATATATATATATATATATATATATATATATATATATATATATATATATATATATATATATATATATATATATATATATATATATATATATATATATATTGGGGTATAAATAATCCCATCTCTAAAATAATTAGTGTGTGTACTGCTCTGTCAAATGCATAAAATATATTGTATAAGAAAGACAAAAAACACAACTCCAGGGACTGATCAATGATCCCTGGGACCTAAACGTTAGTCCCTGGAGAACGTCAAGTATTAGTACATCATTGATTTACATCAATATACGTCATATTACAAAAAAAAATCATGTAATACATATTATAAATGGGTTTGAGTGTCTCTAAAGAACAACTTTCTGTTTTGGCTGTGAAGATGCCCAATTTAAAGATATAACAGCAAATAAGATAAGTAATTTAATATACTCACCATACATTATATTTATGGCTATCATATTTAGCTTCTTCATGGTATTTGCCACTAATTCTCAATAAATTATCTGGAGCTGAAGCACTTACACTTTCCTATAAAAGGTATCAAATATTTTCCTAAGCATTTCGAATTACGCCAAACGGCTAGGTTACGTTTTGGTTTTCTAGCTGCCTTGAATATTGCCTCCACGTACCTTGAACTCACAGATGTTGTTGACAGAATCCTCCCCACAATTGATCCGATAATCTTGAAAATTTAGTAGGCCCTCATGCACACCACGCTACTTAGTGCATAGTCCCTTGATTATCAGTTATCAGTGGCACGGAAAAAACGAATTCATCCGATCTATAATGCTTTGCAAAGGCTTAAAACAGGCCTAGACTTTGAACAAAAAACATACTTTTTTGTTTCGGCATTCGATTTTTTTCTTCGCCTTTCTGAGGAGACTCAGGAATTTTAATCAGCTTATCTATGGTTTGATTTCATTCTGAGACAAAAATAGATTCTGTTCTTTTTTGCGTCTATTTGGGGTATAATTTTTAGGGGTCACAAAAAAAGCTAAATGTGAATTAAGCGGAACCAATTTAGTTTTTGTCTTTTTTTTCTTACAAGGATGAAATAAGCTTAAAGCCCCTCCTTAAGTATTTGAATGATGATTTGAGCCGTAAAAACAAAAAAGCCCCTTAATTTTTTTTTTAGTAGAGAAAAAGCAACAAAAAATAAATGAATAACATCCTGGGTTTTCCCCGAACTGGACAGGTGGTGTATACGCTTGTTTAGATTATTTTTCATTCATGAAGAATTTGACTAATTAAAAATGAGTCACTTCAGCTGACCAGATGCGAAACGTAAAACGTTTCATGATCAGCTTTTTTTTTCCCTTCATTTTGTTCTTCGTTCTAACGTGAGAAAGTTTGGCAAACAAAAGGATTGCAATACAATCTGTTGGGCGGAGCCACCCCTATATTCGCAAAAAATCACTTATTTCCGCTGTGTTTTAAATGGCGGTCTTTTAGTGAACCTAATTCATTCTTTTCCGCTGTTGTGGTCGGCCATAAACTATATTTCAAGTTCCTGCAATAAATTCAAATAGTAACGTAGTTTCTCGTACTATAGTAGTAGTTGTGTGCAGAATTAAAGGGTGTTGGGCACCGATGGTTCACAAGTAATAAATCTTACATGGTCAGGTTTGTCAGAAAGGTTTGCACCTCCCTTAGGCTGACGTTATATTATATAATCAGCCAGTCAAATAATTTCTACGCACTCTGTTCCTGCGGTCCAGATGTTGTATGGCAGAGTTGCCAAAAAAAAAGATTCTCATTAAAGTCAGCGAAAAAAAACGACCGTTTACGTTTAATAACTAAGCTAAATTTTTCTGAACTGTAATATGCGCTTTACTTATTTACTTTTCTGGGTATTAGTGCTACATCCCCACTTTTCATAATGAAACACTATAAAATTATCTGAAAACTATATTAAAACATTCCAAAATACTTACCGATAAACTTTATTCCCCACCCTTCCTAATGGTCAAATATATGGCGGCTGGCGTTTACCCCCCCCCCCCCAGAAAATACCCCCGGAAGTACCCCGCGAAAACTCCCCCACCCTGGAAAGTACCCTCTCGAAAAATACCCCCCCCTGCGGAAAAAACACCCTCCCGGAAAATATCCCCCCCCCCCCCGAGGAAAATAAGGCTTCCCAAATTTGAGAATTGTATTTGAATTTTGTTTTTATTTTTCGTAGGGGGAAAGAATTTTGGTACTTGTGTATTACACGCCTCTCACTCAAGTTTGCTCTGTGTAAAACTCGAGAACAAACTGGTTTCTTCCTTACTTTCTTTCATCTTAGCGTGAGACAAGACAAAGACAAGTGACAATAAATGGGAAATACATAATTTAGGCTATATTTGCACGTAATGTATTTGGACAGTTTGAAGTCAGGAAACAATTATTACTTCATAATATGCAGAATAATTGTACCCAACACATTTTGCATGCAGACCCGCTGTACTTTACCCGCCCCCCACCCCCTATAATGTGCAAATATATAGCCAAAATTTGTTTCTAAAGTAACGAAGAAACCGGTTTGTTCTCGAGTTTTACGCGTCGTAAACTCGAGTGATTGGCGTATAATGCTCAAGTATCGGAATTTTTCATGGAAAGAGAGCCGGATTTCCCGGTATTATTTAAAAACGATCAGAAATTAAATAAATAAAAAAAAAAAAGTTTTTTCAACTGAAAGTAAGGAGCAACGTGAAAACTTAAAACGAACAGAAATTATTACGTAGCCCTATATGAATGGAGTTACCCCTTCCACAAGACCTTGCTCTTTACGCTAAAGTTTTGACTTTTTGTCCTAAGTCTTTAAGAACGATTCCTGAAACACATTATACACAGCTTTGTTATTATATAGAAAAAATAATTCTATAAAATTCTATAAATTAATATATAATTAAATCTTTATGTATGAATTAGCAATTAATAAAATCTTTAATTCTATAAAAACTGAAAAAATACTTTTTAAATGTTTTCAATTTTTTTACTTTAATAAATAAAAAATTATCAAAACCTCAAGGAATAAATTTTCTACATTACCTCAACAGGCTATGGCCTAGAGGAAAAGTGTTTCGTAATTTAAAGTGTTTACTTAAAGATAGTATCTTTTTTTGTATAAATTTTTTATATGCTTATTGAATCTTTTTTTTTTTTTTTTTTTTTTTTTTTTTTTTTTTTTTTTTAGTACAATGTAAGTTATATTTGGTCTTGAGAAGGCATGGGGGGGTATCAGCCCTAGAGATGTTAATTTTTGCTCGTTTTGAGTGTGACTCGGCTATTTATTTTAACTTCTGTTCGGTTTAAGTTTCATTTATTTATTGATAGTGGTTTGTGGTAGCTTTAAGCTTGGAAGATTATTTGACTTTATTTCTGCTGATTTTTGGCTAAGTGGAGCTTTTTACTCTTCTTTAAAAAACTTGTTTTGTGGAAAGTTTTTTAAATTAATATATACTATAAGTCATCAGTAAGACTACTAAAATAACATAGTAGTAATGGGTAGACTAATATAGCAATACTGCTATAAGTAACTGTTAAGCACTAACCCCTAAGTAATTGGTAAAAAAAAAAAGGACGTCGTCTATACAGCCAATATAATTGAAGCGTGCTTTTTCTTTTGTATTCCGGAAAACAATTGTCTTACAGTCTTTATTTGCGTAAAGAGCTAAACAATTTGAAATATGTTTTAGATTCGTGTCAGTAAAAAAAAAAATTATGTGGTACGAAAAGCAGGGAAGTACGCAGGGGGGAAACCTTGGGGCCTGGTCTCCTGAAGGTTGGCTCCTGAAATTCAAAATTTTCCAAAATTTCCGAGAACTTCTTATTAAAATTATCAATATTTTTTATTATTAGCCCCTCGTCCCAAAACAATCATGCTTACATGCAGGACGGAAAATATTGAATTATGTGAAAATTAGAGTTATTTAAATTTTGATTTTTTTTAGGTCTCTTGATTCTCCGCCAGCTTTGGTGAATCCGGAAAAGGTTATCTCAAGAAAAGACGCTGAAAAGTTCGAGCTTCACTATCAACCCAATGTGGCCCTTGCTCCGAAACCGGTACGTTATCATTGGCTATGTTACAGCCCTTCAACCCCCTCACGATGAGTTTTCTAGTAAAAATGAGTGTATATATATATATATATATATATATATATATATATATATATATATATATATATATATATATATATATATATATATATATATATATGTATATATTAGGCACGTACGCAGGAATTTGTTTCGGGGGGGACCAAATCCTTCAAACCCATTATTCTGTGAGAAAAATCAGAAAATTAAGGGAAAATGAAAAGAAATCGTGAGATTTCGGGGGGGGGGGGCGGACGCCCCCCTCCTGCGTACGTCCCTGATATATATATATATATATATATATATATATATATATATATATATATATATATATATATATATATATATATTTATATATACTGGATCTGAATTCTATTTAAGTATTTAACATATAGAGAGGGTCCCACAAATAAAATACAATCGGGCCCTGCACCTATTCGATCCGGGTCTGAGTGTTTTTCCAGTATATCGAAAGAGTGAAGGACATGAACTGGGTTTTTGAGCATCTTTGTTTATTTGAGTGCTGTCCTTCTATGTATTGTTGAAAGTTTTTGTAAACTTAACGAATTAAAAATGTTATTTAAACGAGTTTTAAAATGTCTTCTTTTCCACTTAAGGTTGAAAATAGGTTTTGACCTTTAATTTTGGCTATTTTTCCTGTTGCTGAGAATGTAGGTCAGCAAAAGCACCTGTAGCAGTCCTAAACTATTCTATTCTAAGAGGGGTGTAACGTTAAATATTTCCATGGGGGATTAAATTTATCCTATTTTAAGAATTCTCTTTTGGTTAACTTGTGTATCCATGCTAATTCAAAGTATTTGGGACTATTTAAATCTGTTTTTACTGGGGGGGGGGGGTCAAATTTTTTTGGGCGGGAGGAAATTAAATTTATTGTATTCTAAGAATCTTCTCTTGGTTACCTAGTTTATCCGTGTTAATTCAAGGTAATTGATACCATTTAACTTTATATATACTTGGGGGAGGTTAGGACAACGTTTTACGTAGGGGAAGGAGGCGAGGCTGTTGAGAACACTAAAGGAGTAAAAGTCTGGTTTTGATTCATTATCTTATGAATGGTCGTGTCACAGGGGACCATAGTTTCACTGGCCTCCCCAAAAGGGATAATTTCTGTTCGTTTTAAGTTTAGCATTGCTCTTTACTTTCAGTTAAAAAAGCTTGTTTTTTCATTTAATTTCTGACCGTTTTTTGAACCATAAAAGGGAATCCCCTTCCATCTCTTTATAAATTATCCCTTAAAATCCCCCGGAAACTTTACTATTCATGAAAAATGTTCCCTATAGAAAATCTCCCTCCCCCGTAGAGAATTGCCCTCCCAAAATACCGTATATTTTCTCCTCCCTTCCTCCTCCACAGAAGGGTGTCTGTCTTTTTTGTAAAAAAAAGGCGTGCTGGAATTTTCCCTAGAAAAATGGCTTTCCTTTCTCACTCCACCTTCAGATTTCCTGAAAAAGTTGCTCAGAAATCAAGCTTCAGAACATTTGTTTTGTTAGTTAGTATTATTTATTGACAAATTTGATTTTGTACCGGTGTTGCGAGTCATCATGTGAAGAACTGCCAGTGTGACTGATTTGTCATGTGAGACTCTGGGACACTATTCAATAATCACACCACGTTTTAGAGCTGCCTTCTGAATCCATTGAAGCCTCATTGTTTATTACAATTAAGCAAGTGAAAGTTTATAAACATTGACAGACAACTAGCCTTGTACAAATTGCCTTTAGATTATATGGGTGTCTAGACGTGTTATCTTTAGAATCCCAAGGGTTTGTCAACAGCCTAATGAAGCTGATTTGAATAGGTTGGTGATATGGGGGAATTTGGCAATGTCTTCCCTACCGTTGTTGTCTTTATTTTAATGATCCGAATTGTTATTCCAGTCTTGTGTTGTGTAGTTCAACATTGTTTTTTCTTATTCTTTTTAATGATTTCTTGGAACCAGGAAATCTGTATTGAAATTTAAGAATAATAAATTCTTGGTTATCTCAATACTTACTTTTAAAGTGTGATTATTTAACCTCGCCAATTCTCAAGCCACGTTCTGATAGAAAACCAAAGTTGTCGTGTTTGTAGCGGCAGCTGCAACCTAGTAAAGAGCGAACCACAGCCCATAGTAATCAAAAGTTGAAGAATGTGTTTTCAAAAAAACTGTCTAGTGAGAAAAAATTGTCATTTGACACTTAATCAGGAATGGTAACTTTTGTTTCGGTTAATCTTAGAAGGAAAAGTTTATTGCAAAAGAAATTTACGGTGATTTCGAAAACGAGCCTGAAACCCCTTGAAAATGGCGTCAAATCGAAAAAAAGGGCAACATTGGGATCAGCATGGTCCAAAACCTTTCTTAGGATAATTACAGTCCCCCACTTTGAACAAAGGAAAATGTCTTTTTTGCGTCGGTAGCACTGATCTTTCGTCCTTTTTTCTTTTTTTTTCTAGAAGGACTAGGGGGTAGGCAGAGCATCATAAAGAGGTGCATAATAGCTCATTAGAAAGGGAATTCAATTTTTAAGGGCCTCTTTTAAGTGACAAAAAATAATAGAGCGCCTGTAGCCCCCCCCCCCTCCCTAGTCATTTTCTAGGCTCATTTTTTAAAGCATGTCCCGGCATGGTATCATGGTTGCAGCGGCAGCTGCAACCTAGTAAAGTGCGAACCACAGCCCATAGTAACCAAAAGTTACTATGGTAAAGTAAAAATTATTAAAAAACGGCAGTTATTTTGAAATAACTGCCTAGTGAAAAAAAATTGCCATCTGACACTGACTCAGCAACGTTAACTATTATTTTGGTTCGTCTTAAAAGTAAAAGCTTATTGCGAAAAGAATGTTATGGTGATTTTGAAAAAAGCCTCACACCCCTCGAAAATGGCGTCAGATAAAATAAAAAGTGTACCATTGGAATCAGCAAGGTCGAAAACTTTGTACAGGGAAATTACAATCCCCCTCCTTGAACAACAAGGAAAATCACTTTTTCATCGGTACCACTGATCTGTCTCCCGTTTTTTTTTTTTTTATTTTTTCAACAGACCTAGCGTGCTACCAAAACATCACAGAAATAAGATTAATCGATAGTTTTAAGCCTATTACTCATATCTAGGTGCTTTTTATCAATTTTACAATCCAAATGTGCCATATAGCACTAAAAACGACACTTTTGGTACCACTTCTTAATTGGAAGAGTTTGGAAGCATAAAATGGTACCATTGCAATAATTATGGCCCAAAGCCACTGGAGGTTTGTTATATCCCTCACATATACTTCCCCTCCAGACCCTCTTAGTAAGTTTCATAAATTGCCTAGTCATCTTAAAAGTAAAAGATTATTGCGAAAAAAAACTAACTAAAACTTTTCAACTAAAAATCCACCAAAAACTAAGCTTGAATGATCAACAGTTTTGAATTGAACCCTTAAACTTCACTCTGCGATGAAGCCTGTGTGCTACTTCTAATGGCGGTAATTTAGCGGAAAGGACGTTCTTGTCCCCTTAGTTTTTTGCCCCTGCCTAGGTTTTGAAAAACACCTTTTTTGGGTCATTTCATTGCAAAAGATACTTTTTCCATTAAAAAAAATGGGGGAAACAACCGAAAGTGCACTTTATGGGAATGTGCTATCAAGTCAAATTTATAAAAAGCGAATATGTATAAATATAAGCTGTTAAATGAGCTCTATACAAGAGTGAATTTCAAGCTATGATACAATAGCTATGAGCAATAGTCATTTCATTGCAAAAGATACTTTTTCCATTAAAAAGAAAATGGGGGAAACAACCGAAAGTGCACTTTATGGGAATGTGCTGTCAAGTCAAATTTATAAAAATCGATTAGGTATAAATATAAGCTGTTAAATGAGCTCTATACAAGAGTGAATTTCAAGCTATGATACAATAACTAAAGCTAGTTTATAGTCCTAATACTATCAAGATGGCTTTACTTCGAACTTGTGTACAAAGTAATCATGACATGTCCTTTTCAGAACCAAAACGAGAGCCAGTCATTGAACTGAGCCATTGTGCAGAAGTGATACCAAATTAAACGCAAAAAAAAAAAAAGTTAAATCCTAAAATGGATCATTGCTTTATCTTAAAAGGAATTGATTCTAAAAGGGATTGATAATATTTTGATTCCATAAAAAGTGTCCTTAATTCGTTTGCTTTTACTGTAGCAAAACTCCTATATTATATTGTGTTTTCAGTAAAGCGCTCGTTTTCTATAATCCTAAAAGCATAGGGAAACATAATTAGTTGGTTTATTTGTGCTAGTTTTATTAATATGTGTTAGATAGGTTGTGAAGTAATAATTTTTGTTTGTTTTAAGTTTCAACTACGCTGTTTACTTCCCTCGGAAAAACTTTGTTTTTTTAAATTAATCTCAAGCTAAAACGATCAAGCAACATCCCTAAATCCTAGCCGGCCTGCCAAAGCAAAATTTCCTGGTCTGTCCGAAAAATTCTAAAAAAAAATGCTCTTTTGAAATAATATATAATTTTTTTTTATAAAAGCACGTTTTCCCTGGAGTAGGAGGCTTTTGTTCATTTGAAACACGAATTTCTCGGTAGAAAAAATTAATTTTTCGGCTTGGATCCGAAAACTAAGCGAAGCCAATATTTGCACGCGTAAAGGCATGTTTTTCACCAGGTGACTTGAAATCCGACTGTCGAAATTAGGGCCTAGCTCCACGCAACAAGATCGGTTCGGATTGATACACCAGATATTTGATTCATACATGATTTAGGTGAAATTTTACGACCTACATCACTTATCCCAATGGGTAAGTTACATATCAGTGCAGATGGTGGATATGTGGGGATGGTGGGTCCCCTCTCAAACCTTTCTACGAAATCGGAAACTTCGAATAAAATATATATTCTAGGGTACTAGACCTTATAGAAAAAAAATCTTCTGATCTCCCTGTAAGACTCCTTGAACACAAGACTTGTGTGCAGCCATGGTTGCACACTAGGCTTTGTGCAACAGGAAGCAGGGACAGAAGACAACTTTGACAAGGCTTTGTGCAAGCAGAAAAAAAACATTTTGAAAAAAAAGAGACAGTTCAAGTATTTTATAAACCACACACAATAGGGGGAAACATACTGAACCAATCAATAGAGTTGGTTTTGTTTGAGGGGCTTGGATGTAAATATAACTTTCTAAAAACATGCACATAACGTGTTTTGAACTACTACAGCCGAAGTTTAAGGAACCGCCAAGATTTAAGAGGCTTGGAAAAAAGCCTTTGAATCACCATTATGTTTTTGTTTGCTCATTACTTTGGACATTTATCTGATCTGGGAATTCAGGTGCAGGGGCAAGTCTTAGAAGGGACAACTTTTTTGGGATAACTCTTTCGTGTATTAAAATGACAGCACAGTGGCATCAAATACGACGCCGTTTGCCAGGATCCTCTGATCTGGAGGTGCGTACACTTGTGTATGTGGGAGTTCGATAGTGTTCTAAAACAATGGTGGAAGATGACAAAAAAATTGAACTCACACGGATTGACATTAGGCTTTATATGCTATAAATTGGTGTTTGAATTTGTAGCTATATTTTTCCAGCAAAGTCATTGATCTGCATTTCCCAGTATTCAACCCCAGCAAAAGTTGGCGATGCAAACAAGACTTAAAGTAATCGATGTAATCATTTGAGTCAGACCCGCACACAGGATTTTTTTTAGGGGTGGGACAACAATAAAAATATTTTATAACTGGAATAAGAAGTACTCAGAAGTTCTGGAAAATTTAGGATTCGAAGCCCCCCCCCCTCCTGCGCACCTACCGGATTTGAATCGCTTTTCTTTATTTCTAGTTCAAAGGAACATAAGAGAGGATAATGTCAATTACAGTTTAATTTTTTTGATTCTCCGCTAAAACACGCTACTATTGTTTTCACTTTTTTGCTTTGCTTACGTTTTTGTTACGTTTATCGTATAGGAATAAACCCTTTCTTTCTTAAAAAAAAATCTCACTTTATTTTATAGCAGTAAAATGTCATTATAAAAATTATCACCTATTACAATTTCATACCTTGGAGTATAGAGTTTAAGTAGTTAAGGCTTTAGATTTGAAAACGCGAATCTCCGTAAATAATTCATTGTGGCTTAATACATTTTTTTAGCTTGATTTTTGTATACGCTTAATACCCGTTGCCGTACATGGTGCCATGAAAGAACTCTCAACATTATGTCGTGATGAATTCCTGACATCGTTTTTTCTTCTTGTTCTTCTGCGACCCACCGTTAGTTCTGTGTCACACAAATTTATTTGTCCATTTTGAAAAAAGATTAAAAATTGCCCTGTTTAAATTATCAGATAAACTTATTTGTCTGTCATATCCCAGTATGAAATCAGGGCTATTATGGGTTCCTTGGTACCCAAAGGTAAGCTTAAAGATCCTATTTAGATCTTGACTTATTCAGTTGTTCCCTAGCTTTTAATATTATAAGTGTGGACTCTGTGGTCACTCCAGGTTTTAATTACAACATTTGTTTGTCTGTTGGAAACTTAAAAAAAACTTTTTTCCGAAGCCAAGTTTTCCCAAGCACCTTTGTGCAAAATATTTAGCAACATGAATCTTCGAACATCCAAAGAATATATGGGTTGGAAGCCAGGAACCCGTCCTGGCCCCAGGTAACTCCTTGATGCTGGTTTTATTTATTAAACCAAACATTAGAAATGTTTCTTTTGAACACTCATCGTGGAATTTTATCGTTGTTAGTTGTTTTATTTATAAAAATGTTGTATATTATTTAAATTCACAATTCTAAAGGCTATTAACACTGTTGTAGGTTAGTCAAGTTTGTTTGGTGGTTTGAGGACTCTCAAAATGTGAATAACTGTATACCGTTTTTACCAAGACCTTATTTCAAGGCCGTAACCAGGAGAGGGGTGTTCGGACAAACTCTTTTCCGACTTGACAACATCCTTATAAACACATTTTCTTTGTGTTTTTTAAAGTTTTTTTTTGTGAAACTCCCTCCGAAAAATACTACCACACCCTCAAAAATGTCCTGAATACGCCCTTGCCTAATTTGTTTGCTTACTTTCTCAAAGCCCAGTTACCCAGACATTTGTGGAGGTATTAGGTCACATCTTTGATTTCCTTTCGCCAGTGTTTAATAGGTTCAGAAGCACTGAACCTATTGAAGATACAGAAGCATTGTATCTTTAGGATTTGGTTCTCCAACCATGTCTGCTTTGATCTTCCACATAGACGAGTCCCGTCTACTTTGTCTTTCAAAGAGATCTTTGGAAGCCTACAAGTATTCATTCTTAGCATTAGGGGCGTCAATTCTTGAAAATGTAAGGCTTTTTCATGAAATATAATGCAAGAATTTTTTTTCAATAAAGATACTTAAAAATATATTTTTTAAAATTTAGGAGGGAATCAAGGTAGGGACAATTGCCATCCTCTTCCCCAGATGGTGCTGCTTTTCACATGGCATGACGTCATTGCTATAGCGGTTCTTTTTTTTAATTTTTCGCAGTATTGTAAATATAATCGCTGAGAGGCCTTCTTGTCAAAATTGACCTTGCTAGGATGAAGATTTCCTTGCTAAGATGTTTTTGGAAACAGCGTGCTTTTCTTCTTCTTTTGTGGATTTCTTTCTTTGTACAATATTTTTTCTAAGGATACCGAATAAAGACTATCCATTTAAACCCCAGAAAGCAGGTAAATTCTATAAACAGTCCCGACCATTTTTTAAGGGGCCACATTTAGAGACCCTTCCCTGTTACGTATGCATTGGTAGGGTATTTTCCAAGTTACATTTATTGTGAATTACCAAAAACTGTCTCGGTACTTTTTTCTTATGGCCATCACACTCAAGATCTTGTATCAAACAGTTCGTGGCAACGCACTGTAAGTAAGGAGCGACCCTGCTCAATAGTAACCGAAACTCTAAAAAACGGAATTTTGATACCAATAGATACATTAGAAGAATCAGATTTTTATGCTTATTTCAAATATATAAGTGTCATCAAGTTTAGTCTTACCCATCAAAAGTTCTGCGCCTGAGAAATTTTTCCTTATTTTCGAAAAAAAGGGGGGGGGAACTCATAGAGATCAAAGAAACCTAATAAAACACCCGCCATTAGTTTACTCACGTTGTTGAGAACGACCATCGAGGTTATCATCTCCTATATGCCAAAACGTAACGTCCTGCGTTTTTTGCGAGGAGAAACGCCATAAACATGGTATTATTTGTTTGTTTTTGTTTTTTGGTTTTTTTTTGGTTTTTTTTGTGGGGTGATCGTATCGATCCAGTAGTCTTATAGCGTAGTGAGAGGGCTTAATCGAATGGACATTAAGAGTCCGTGGGTCCCTTTTAACTGAACAAAAAAATTGGAGGGCAACTTGGCCCCCTCTCATACTCATTTTTTCTCGAATTCACCCAATCAAAATTTTGAGATAGCCATTTTGTTCAGCATAGTCGAAAATCTAATTAATATGTCTTTGATGATGACTTAATCCTCCACAATACCCGGGGGAAGGGCTGCAAGTTATAAACTTTGCCCATTGTTTACATATAGTATTGGTTATTGGGAAGTATACAGGTGTTTTCAGGAGGAATTTTTTTCTAGTGGCGGGTTGGGGTCGGAGTAGGGGTCACGGGGGAGGATCTTTCCATGGAGGATATTTTCTTGGGGGAAAGAACATTTCCATGAAGTAGGCGCCAGATTTCCCAGCATTATTTAAAAAATAATCAGAAATTAAATAAAAAAAACAAGTTTTTTTCGACTGAAAATAAGGAGCAAAATTAAAACTTAAAACGAACAGAAATTATTACGTATATGAGAGGGTTCGCCCCCTAGTCAATACCTCGCTCTTTACGCTAAAGTTTGACTCTGTCTCACGACTTTATTTTTTAAAACAGTAAAAAACTTCAGCGTAAAGAGCGAGGCGTTGAGGAGGGGAAAGCTCCTTTCATATACGGAATAATTTCTGTTCGTTTTAAGTTTCAATGTCGCTTCTTACTTTCAGTTAAAAAACTTGTTTTTTTTAGTTAATCGCGAACATGAGACAATAACCGGTTTTCATGGTCTTTATACCAGACAATATTAGCTTTGGCTCGGTGGGAAACCACGTTGTAGCTATGTTTTAATTAGATATTTAGTTGGTATTTTGATTAGGCTTCGTTAGGTTAGTTTTGGTTATGCATTTAATATAATGCGGTCTGGGCAGGCCCCCTTCCATAATTCTGTGTTGTAGTTTTCATAATTTTGTTGATAAAGTATTATATTTTCATCATATTTTGTTTTATTTCATCAGCATTAACCAAACTTCACTTCTCGACAGAACTTTATGTCTGGCAAGACACAATTACCCATTCTGTTATCGGCGATCTAGGGGGGGGGGGGTTAAGAGATGTAACCCCCTCCCGAAATTTTGTCAGACGTAAAACAGAACAAAATGCATAGAAATAAATTTTCAATGTTTTTAATTTCTGTGTATCCCTCCCCTCTGAAAAAATCCTGGATACTGCCTTGTCAGTGATAAAAAGTAGCTACTTAGGCTACTATTGACTAGTTGAAACATTCATTTGCAATCTGTGTGTACTTTTCTTTCAGCATATTTTCTGTATTTTTTGTCCTTGTCTCAATTGTTCTGAGCCTAATAACGCTCATTTTTTTTAACTTTTAGTCACGTGAGCTGTCGACTGTTTTGAACTTGAAGCAAGAAAAAGCGGATGCAGTTGGTGCCAGTTCGACAAACTGTGAGTATTGATCTCCTTTTCTTTGTCATGTGACTATACCAATATTCTTTTCGCCTCGTCGCTTGTCCTGTCACCAAGCAAATCTTTAATACATTTCTCTTTCAGATTTAAGTAATTCCTTCATTTTGTGAGACTTTATTCAGGAGTACAATAGTTGGTTAAAAAATAAAAAAAGAATTAGATTTGATGAGGGTGATTACATCTCTTTTTGGATACTTGCCCAGTTTGGACGACCGACTTGATGAACAATTAGTCCTATACAGATTAGGTTTTGGCGCCAAATGGCTGGGCAAAGTCTGATAAAGTTCCCAGGTATTTGAGTTACTATTTTGCGGTTTTATTTTGTGGTCCTTGAGGGCAAGGTTCATGAGAGTTTTAGGCACATATTTTTTTAAAGGATTTCATAATGAGCAAAATTTTATCAAATCCAGTTTTAGAAATTCCATACGGAGTAGAAGAACGAAACGATGCATATGATTCTGCTCTATATTACAAAGGAGGCGGCTTCGCCTGCTTTTTAGCTTGCTCGCCTCCCTTAGACTAAAAAGCATACAGTTTGAAAAAAAAATGAATGAGCAAAAGAAATAAAAATTCTAAGAATAAATTTATTTATTTGAGTATTTTTCTGTTACACTATAGATTGAAAACTTGAATTACCAACCTCATTGTTCTCAAATTTTCATCATTTTCTATCTTTCTTTATCATTATTTTTATAATTCTTTATCATTCTTTTTATAAATTGTTGCCTCGTTCATGGATATCCGGATATAATCGGCCAAATTTTTATTTTGTTTTTGTTTTCATCATCAGGTTTCTCCTGAAAACTTTGGGGGAAAATCTTTGGATCCTTAAGTGACCGGGGAAAGTCTGAGACCTTCAGATAAAGTTTCTTTTTTCCAATGGAAGACCATGAAATTCAGTCAATATACGGAAGCAATGGCAAATCCACGTCCGTGGAAGAGTGGCCCCCTCCCCAAATACCTATTAAGCAAACATATCATTATCATTCTAGCCAACAACCTTACTCAAATCCGGATCCGCAAAGTAGGAAACAAAAGTTGTCCTTAGGGGAGGGCAGAGGAGTAGCTCTCCCTTCGCTGGAAAACCAAAATACGAATGCAACTCCCGATTTTGGGTTGTATTTAAAAGATATGAACTTTTCTGAAAAAAAAACTATTTGTATTTTGGTCCCATCCTTCTTTCTATCTAAAAAATCTTTGGGCTTTCGTGCTCAAAACTATGAAATAGTAATCTAAAAATTCGGTACTTTTGTAGAAAGCGGTAAGTACGTGAAAATTGAAGTTTCATCAATGCTAATGAAATAAAACAAAATAGGATGAAAATATAATAGTCCAGAAACAAATTTGGCCTATATATTTGCACATTGGGGGTGGGGGTAAAGCATAGCATATAGTAAATACGTAAACTAACCTACCTTTTAGTTCCCCTAAACCCCAAAAAACTAAAGTTTAAATACTGCTCCTGTAGTGAGAAACCCTTTGTAATGCCTATCTATATACCGCGTATCATATAAGTACCGGGTAATGCGTATCTGTTTTCGTAATACACTTACCGCTTTCTACATAAGTACCAAAAAAACTATAGAGGGAATTAGAACATTTCTGGTTTTTCGGTGGGGGAGGGGGAATCGTCCCATAATAAATCAATATCATTTCAGCAATACTTAAAAAGGCAGATATTTCCATGAAAAAATAACACTGATACATCCTTATATTCATTAGGGGGGTGGGGGTAAAGCATGGCATATACTATATACGTAACCTAGGTACCTTTTAGTCCCCCTGAAACCCCCAAAAATAAAGTTTAATTATAGTTCCCGCAGAGAAAACCCTTTTGTAATGTGTGATACCTTGGATGTGAAGGAAGATTTGTTTTTGTGAGGAGGAATTAGCACCAGTACTAAAAGGATTAAAAAATAATAAGGCTCCAGGTGCTAATAGGGTGGTAAATGAGTTTCTTAAATATGGTGGCTCTGAGGTTAGAAATAAGTTACTGTAGATTATGAATATGATTTTTGAAAAAGGGGAAGTACCTAAGGATTTTAGGAAAACCTTAATTAAGCCACTTTATAAGAAAGGTGATAAAAGTGAGTGTGGTAATTATCGAGGGATTACTCTGTTCTCCGTAGGTAGTAAATTACTTAGTAATATAATACTTTTTAGACTGAGAGGTGCCGTAGACAAAGCTTCAAGAAAAGAACTCTGCGGTTTAAGAAGAGGTAGAAGATGTGTCAACCATATTTTCACTCTTAGGCTAATAATTGAGAAGTGCCTGAGTTATCAAACACCTTTGGTCCTCAGTTTTATAAATTATGAGCAAGCATTCGATTCTGTGGATAGAAGAGCTTTAGTAAAGGTTTTATCCTTGTATGATCTACCAAACAAACACATTAAAGTGACTAGTGCTATGTACGAGAATAACACTGCTGCGGTTAAGGTAGGAAATGAGGTTAGCAGCTGGTTTTGAATTAAATCAGGAGTTAAGCAGGGTTGCGTTCTATCCCCCTTTATATGGATTATTTTGATGGACTTTGTTTTAAGGAGCACAGGAAAGACAATGGGAGGCCACGGAGTCAAATGGGGAGAAAAAAGTCTCCTGGACTTGGATTATGCTGATGATTTAAGCATCCTAGATGAAAGTGTGAGCAAAATGAATGAAGTTTTAGAGGTTTTGCGAGTTCAGGGTGCTAGAATTGGTTTGAAAATTAATGTTAGTAAGACTAAATAACTAAGGCTATGAATAAGTGAAGATGAAAAGGTGACGTTGGGTAATGAAAAGATTTATCAGGTGGGCAGCTTCACTTGCCTTGGTAGTATTATTAGTAAAGATGGTGGGAGCAGTGAAGATGTTAGAAGTAGAATAACCAAGGCCCGGGATGCTTTTTCACAGTTGAAAAAAGTTTGGAAGAATAGGTAGATAAGTCTGCAAACCAAGATTAGAACATTAGAAGCCAAAGTAATAACAGTGGTCAAATATGGTACTGATTTATGGGCTCTCCGAAAAGTGGATGAAGATTTGCTGAATTTTTTCCAGAGAAATTGCTTAAGGATTGTTCTGGGTACCCGGCCGACTGACCGTATTTCAAACAATAGGCTATACGAAAAATGTGGTTCAATACCGCTCTCTAGGGCTATAATGAAAGAAAGGTTGAGGTGGCTAGGGCACGTTATGCGGATGAAGGATGACGGATTGCCGAAGATTTTTCTTTTCGGCCAACCGTCTAGGGATAAACGGAAAGCAGGTCGTCCCCGTCTGGGGTGGGAGGACGTCATAAAAAAAGATTTAAAGGAAATGGGAACTTCGTTGGCGGGTGTAAAAAGGGAGACTTTAAATAGATTGGGGTGGAGGAGGATCGTGCGTAGCTGTGTTGGCCTCAGGCGGCTTGCTGCTGCGGTGACTTGTTAGTAGTAGTACTAGTAGTAGTAGTCGTATCTTTATATAGCGTCTCATATAAGTATCGGGTAATCTGTGTCTGTTTTTCTTAATAGACTTACCGCTTTCTGCAAAAGTACCAAAAATTCTGTCAAGATCTCTGTGCAAAAACTACTCACCAAGACGGTGCCAAATTAAATTGGAATAAGAGTAATGTCAATCACATTCATAAGGTATTTGCACTGGTTTCTTTTGCAGAAACTACTGAACTTTGATCTTTGTGGTTCGTTTTGCAAAAGTTGACGGGGTTTGCCAAGAAATTTCTCATTTTAGTAAATTTTTTTTGTTTTCGGCAATTATCTCGAACACATGCAAAGCATTTTCTTCGCAAATATTGTATTCAAACGAGATGGATTTTGTAATTTATTGCGATTATCCTCAGACATGGGCTATGAAAACATCGTCTAATGTACCTTATTTAAGCCATTGTTTTGTTGTTGTTGTTTTTTTCAACATTGTAACCTGGTATATTAGATTTGGCTAATTTTTTGTGAGGAAGAAAAAGAAGAACTTCACTAGCTTCTAAATATCCTTGCAGCTGGCATTGTTTGATGTAATTTATTGTTGTTCTGTTTTTTCTTGCATTTATATGAATCTCAACCACAAAAGGGTAATTTTCTCTCGAAATTCTAGACCTGCCATAGTATCCAGAGGTAGTTTAGATCCAATGTGACATATTTTATTGGCTTTAGGGGAATGGGAGGCAAAGAATATTTCTTGGGGAGGGGAAGAGATTGCTCGAAAAGCCTATTATAGCCATATTAATGGAGTTTTTCCCTTTTTGATGCTTCCCTTATTGTGACATTTTATGTATTATTGTGATAATATATATATATATATATATATATATACATATATATATATTATATATATATATATATATATATATATATATATATATATATATATGTATAACAATAAATGCTTAAAATGTGAGCAACTTTGTTTAGATATTGAGTCATATAAATATTAATATAATTGTTCAAAAATGGGTATGTATTGGTCACGGATATTCACGGTCACTTTTTGTATTGGTCACGGATATTAAACATTGAAGAACAAGAATAGAAGTCGTTTCTTTAGAATGTCAATTCAAATGCCAGTAACATAAAAAAGTAGACTATCCATTGTGAGTTTCCAAACTGTATGTTTCCCTAATGTTGCTATATTGAATATTTCTCTTACTTAAACAAAAATAGCAGCGATTTATAAATACTCAATTTTTTGCAGTTTAGCTAGAAAAACTGGAACTTTTTTTTGAAGAATTTTAGGAAATGTATTTAGTTCTGACAACTGCGATAGGCTCACTTAAAAAACAATGTGATTATGTGTTGAAGTCAAATCAAGAAATAAAAAAAATACGCTAACCAAGTATTATATCCAAAAAGTAACAAAATAGAGCTTATTTGAACAAGTCAAATATTAAAAAAATAAAAAAAATCGAAAAACCCGTAACATCATGATATTATCGAATGTGGGAGTACTTTGGCCCAAATCGTAAGAAGCAATGTAATTTTACGATTTTCCTGTATTTTAATATAAAATACTAGTTTCTTTTACTGTTGACGAATCATCTCCCCCTTGAATGTGACTCCTAAAAATACATTTTTGAACATGTCCGAGGAAATCTGATTATGAGGTTCTTATGTATTATTCAGTACACACTCGACAATTTGGATCTAGAGGAATATACCGAAATATGATGAAAATATAATACTTTAGTAACAGAATTGTGGATGCTACAACGAAGAATTATGGTAGGGGGCCGCGCAGAACACATCATATTAAACACCTAATCTAACACAACCTAAGTACCAAACCCAACCTTAATACCATCTTTATATAAAAAAATATATAATAAAAATATACTTATAACCTAGATTTAAACTGAGCATATGCTAATTTTCTTCGAATACTGATAGGTATAAACCGGTTATTATCTGATTTGTAGATCGAAATTATCGACTGTTTACTGAATAATACACAAGTACCGATTATGATTTTTGGCTTCCGAAGGATGCCTTTTTTCGTATTTGTGTAAAATATCTGGACTTTTGAACATTTTTGCTACTTTTTGTAATTTTTTCTTGAAATGAAACCGATTGCCACTTTTCCCTTGTCTTCCAACTGACATTACGGGGATTTTTCTCATGAGCTAATATGAATCTATCATCAAAGCTTATGTGCCGTTTATTTTCCTTCTGGCTTTAACGTGGGCCGTTGGTTTTGACTGTTTTAAATTAATTAAATGTCTTTGGTAAAACACGGTTTCATGTCATAAAATAAGGAGTTAGCATTCTTGTCTAACATTTCAATTTTCTAGTAAATACTTTAGTACTAATTTTCTTCTACGAAATGGCTTGGCGGAGAATATTTTAAAGAATATAAAGAATTAAAGAGTAATTTATTCCCGGGCATGCTGTCAGGTTTTCCAGCTGTTTTTATTTTATGTTTCTTGTGGAATGTTTAGTGCTTGCTTTTGACCGACATCAAGGTCACGTTCCTTTTTTTCTGTCTTGGTAAAGAGAATCAGTAATATTTAAAAGTATCGTTTGACTAGAATAAATCGAAAAAAAAAATGTTATTCCTTAAAAGTGGAGACGAAAGTTCCAATGGGTTTCACCTTTTTTATGTGGTTTGAAATTGAAATGTAGACAAAAAAGAAAAAACAATGCTTCGAGCCTTTTTTTGGGGGGGGGGGGGGAGGGCGGTTACCGTGTCTTGAAACTAGTTCCTCTTATTCAATTGAGCTGTGAATGTAAATTTTAGAAGGGTCAGCGGCGAAAAGTTTTATACTTCGTTTTTTGGCATAAAGCGCGAAAAACTAAGTAGTAACTCTTTGTTGTTCATTTAATGGCAAAATCTCCTGTAGCTTCCTACTGTTCTTGCCAAAGGTCGTAAATAAATACTTTCTTGAAGTACAGTTTTTTCTATGGTTTCGATTCAACGTTTAGTGGGAAAATACGTTTTTTGTCTTTAGTACTTGTAGAAAAAACAACTTTTTTTGCTCAGATTATGTCTTTTGTATTATCCTAGCCCTACTAACAGTAAAAGTAAACACTTTGGAATTGAGAAAAAGTCAATCACCCGAGAAAGAGTTCGTTTTTGGGGGGCCACTTTTTTTAGTTCCAAATCCTTGGTGTGAACAAGGTGGCGAATGTCGTCTATCAGTCTTATTCATGTAAGAATAAGACTAGTGTTACACATAACACAAGTGTTTTGCAGTCTCAAAATATTGGTGCTGAAACCTACAGTTTCAGAATCTGGATTAAGTGCATGCCAAACACAGTTTATAGAATTAGCAGTATGATCATTCCCTATCTCACCCATTATAAAAACCCGGACCGGGGTGCGAGTGCTCCAGAGAACGTTTTTACCAGATATAAACATAAGCGGCATCAGATCTTTTCACGGGTAGACAAGTCAGATTTCTCTTGGACGCGTAACTTGGCTTCAACGTTGGAACACTAATTTTGAAGCACAGTTTATAGAATTAGCAGTATGATCATTCCCTATCTCACCCATTATAAAAACCTGGACCGAGGCGCGAGTGCTCCAGAGAACGTTTTTGCAGATATAAACATAAGCGGCATTAGATCTGTTCACGGGTAGACAAGTCAGATTTCTCTTGGACGCGAAACTTACAGTTATAATAGAAATAATTGGAAATAAGTGGAAACCCGCTATTACGAATAATGCACTTTGTAACCATTTCTCATTGATTGACGGAAACAGACTAACCCGCTAATGCAGAAATAAGTGGGAGGAGCTTTTTGTTCGTACCGAGAATGAAGACCAGAAATGATCTACGATAAACTTACTGGATAATTCTATAAACTGTGATGCCAAAGAAGAGCCGCGAGTCTCTTGGACTATAAATTGTTTTTGCTTTTTTGTTTGTTTTTTTTTGGGGGGGGGGGGAGTGGTAAATGAACCGATTCTTTTTTACTTTTCTCTGCCAGTTCATTACATTTTTCAACGGAAAGAAGATAGAATGAATAAATGAAGGTGAATAGTTGATGTCGGTTAACGAGAAGATACATCAAGTAGCTTTACTTACCTAGATATAATTATTAATAAAGATAGTAGATGCACTAAGATGTTAAAAGTAGAACAGTTGAAAATTGTTTAGAAGAGTAGGAAGATTATTCTTTAACCAAAAGATTAGAATATTGGAAGCTACAGTGATGGCAGTGGTCAAGTATCGCTCTGAAACGTGGGCGCTTCGGAATACGGAGGAGGATATGTGTGTGCGTGTACGTGTTATGTGTATATATATATATATGTATATATATATATATATATATATATATATATATATATATATATATATATATATATATATATATATATATATATATATATATATATATATATATATATATATATATATATATATATATATATATATATATATATATATATATATATATATATATATATATATATATATATATATATATGTATATATATATATATATATATATATATATGTATATATATATATATATATATATATATATATATATATATATATATATATATATATATATATATATATATATATATATATATATATATATATATATATATATATATATATATATATATATAATAAATATATATATATACTATATATATACTATATATATATATATATATATATATATATATATATATATATATATATATATATATGTGTGTGTGTGTGTGTGTATATATATATATATATATATATATATATATATATATATATATATATATATATATATATATATATATATATATATATATATATATATATATATATATATATATATATATATATATATATATATGTGTGTGTGTGTGTGTGTGTGTGTGTGTGTGTGTGTGTGTGTGTGTGTGTGTGTGTGTGTGTGTGTATGTGTATATATGCGTGTGAGGATATATACGGAAGTGGAGGAGAATTTGTTAGATGTTTTCCAGTAGAATTGTGTACGGACTGTTTTTGGTACCCGTCTGACGGATCGTATTTCAAACAGTAAGCTGTACGAAAAATTTGGCTCTATTCCGCTTTCTGGTGCTATAATAAAAGAAACCTTGAGATGGCTAGGACACGTTTTGCGGATGAAGTATGACACGATTGCCTAAGATCGTCCTTTTGGCCATTCATCTAGGGTTAAACGAAAAACAGGTCTTTCCCGAATGGGGTGGAAAGAAATCGCAAGAAATGCTGAATTGCTCCATAAGTACTATTTATGTCAATATGGGTAAGTTAATTTTAAGTATTATGAGGTTATTTACAAAGTAAGGTAGACGGTCACTTTAACAAACCGAAGAAGAAAAAACCTGATCTTTCGGCATAAAACTTTTAAAGTTTCAGGAGTTGAATATTTGATTTGATTCGTCAAAGTTTCATTCACATGCTTGACTACTTTCGTTGAAATGTTATGGGAAGTTCGTCCAGAGAGCAATTTTTTATTCTAGACCACTCTGTAATTACCTGCTAAAATTTTGGAATTAACTCGCTTTTGGGGAGAATATTCTATATTCCGAAAATAAAAAATAATTTTAGATGTTTATTGCACGATAGCCTAGAATAAACAATTACTTTTCGTACCAACTTTCAACGACGGTTCTCCATGCTCATAATAGCTTATATAATAACTTATATCCATTAGCATAAATAAAAAAGCAAGGCTTTATTTTATCAATAAGAGAAGTCTTCGCTGAAAAGTTAAAGGAAACTGGCAGAGAAAAATGAAAAAAAATGTGTTATGTACCCGAAAAATCGAATTTCTGTGAGACTCATGGTTCGAACTTGAAACTTGTAGTTCCATTTTTGAAACTGATGTTTCAATACCTTTTTTGGGACCCGTGGTCCAAGATAATAAGAGTGGCGTGTTCTTTTTTTCAAATTGAGGCTGGCGGATCACGTTTGTCAAATGAAACTCAGAGAGAAAAGAAAATAACAAAATGAAAAATAAAATAAAAAAAGGTGAACAAACGAGGATTTTGTCAGCCAGTGGCGAACCATGAAGAAGAAGAAAAAAGCAACTTTTTTGACAAGGACTTCCGCCGAGTCATCCTCAGTGCTAAACAAAAAAGAAAGAAAAGAAAAAGAAAACAACGACAATCAAACCTTTCGAAGTGTGCTAGACAACGACAGAACAAAAACTAAATAAGAACCAGGTTCGAATCAATGAAAAAGAAATCTACCAAGATGATTGGGCAATAATCCTTTGTTTTGCTATAGCTTTAGCTGGTCTGCAAATTCGTTCATCATTTGATGTGCAAATAGGTTCTCTCAAGTTATACCGGGCGAAAATATTGATTGAGTCCTTCAAAATTAAACTGTCATAAATTGAGCTTAATGAGATATCCCGAGTATCTCTATTTATTGCTAAATTTCGGTTTATGTATTTTTTTTTTTTTATCTCAATTACCTCTTTAAAAGTTTGTGGGAGGCCATTTACAGTAGATATTAAGGTTGCCTCGTCAAAAAGAACCAGATGGGTCGGATTTTCGAAAATATGCAGGGCCAATGCCGAATCAAAGTTGTCATTGTCATTTTTCAATCTCGGGGACTTACCCTGGGACTTACCTTTTGAATCTTCCCCCTGGCAAAGGGTAATTTTAAAAAAACCTATATGAATATGAACCAGTTGTGATATCTGTACATGGTACAAAACACCCTGTCGCGGTAACTAAGATTTACCCCTTGGTATGGGGCGCAGTTCTGGGACGAGGGTAGGCAGTGACTGTTCCCCTTGAAGACTCTTTGTCCCGTAGAAGAATCATCAAAAGCAAGTTTTAAATTCTGTTAAAAGACCGCAACTTCCTTCGAGGGAATTTTTAACTGCATCTATAGTTAGGGCTAAATGCAAAAATGCTTCATAGTCAAGGTGTTAATGTTGAACATATGGTTATCTTGCTTTGAGTGGCAGGATAATCGACAAGGGATTTCCAACGATTAGTTGAACCTAATTGAACGGATTCTTTGACTGAAATGAATAGTTTTCAAAAAAGGGTTCTCGGGTAACTTCTGGCACAATTATCAACCTTCGTCATTCTTTAGTTTTTGTTAGCTAATGATTGAAATAGTCCGTCTTTTTTTTGCGCAGAGGGAACCAGTTTTTAGCTACCCGTTGTTTTTGTCTGTACAGCCATTCCTTGTTCGAATTAAATAAAAAAAACAAGTTTTTTTAACTGAAAGTAAGGAACGACGTTAAAACTTAAAACGAACAGAAATTATTCCGTATATGAAGGGGGCTGTCCCCTCCTCAACGCCTCGCTCTTTACGCTAAAGTTTTTTTATTGTTTAAAAAAATAGAGTTGTGAGAAAGTCAAACTTTAGCGTAAGGAGCGAGGCGTCGAGGAGGGGACAGCCCCTTTCATATACGGAATAATTTCTGTTCGTTTTAAGTTTTAACGTCGTTCCTTACTTTCAGTTAAAAAAAACTTGTTTTTTTTATTTAATTTTTGAACGTTTTTGAATTAATGCAGGTTTTGATTTTGGCACACCGTACATGAATAATTAAAACAAAATTTGCATATTATATTTGGTTAAATGGCTTTCTCGAAACTTGTTTAATTTTATTTACGAGCGTTTTTATTAGTAATAAATATACGTAACTTAGAATTAACTTACGTAACGAACTTCTTTATTCATAAATTTTTAACACGTATATTAGGGGGTTCGCCCCCTAGTCAATACCCTGCTCTTTAAACTATAGTTCGAATTTTTTTTCCAGTTCTTTAAAAATGACCTCTTAATCACACTCAGTTGATCAGTTGAAAAACTTTTTTTTTTTTATTTAATTACTGATCTTTTTCTTTAATAATGCTGGGAAATCCGGCGCCCCCTTCATAGCAATGTCCCTTCCCCCATGAAAACTTCCTTCATGGAAAGATCCTTCCATATAGCCCCCGACCCTCTCCTTCCCCCACCTACCAGAAAAAATCTCCTCTGAAAAAGTCTGTATACTTCCCAATAACCAATACTATATCTTAACATTGAGTAAAGTTCATAACTTTCAGCCCTCCCCCTGGGGACTTTTGGGGATCAAGTCATCCTAAAAGACATTTTTATCATATTTTCAACCATGCTGAACAAAATGGCTATCTCAAAATTTTTATCGGGTGACTTTGGGAAAAAAATGAGATTGGGAGGGGGCCTAATTGCCCTCCATTTTTTTTTGTCACTTAAAAAGGGCACTACAACTTTAATTTTCTATTCCACTGAGCCCTCCCACAATATTCTAGAACCACTGGGTCGATACAATTACCCCTGGTAAAAAGAAACAAAAAAAAAACAAACAAACAGAAAAAACAAATAAACACGCACCCGTGATCTTTCTTCTGGCAAAAAATGCAAAATTCCACATTTTTGTAGATAGGAGCTTGAAACCTCTGCAGTAGGGTTCTCTGATACGCTGAATATGATGGTGTAATTTTCATTAATGTTCTATAACTTTTAGGGGGTCTTTCCCCCTTTTTTCGAAAATCAACCAAATTTTCTCAGGCACATAACTTTTGATGGGTAAGATTAAACTTAATGTAACTTATATACTTGAAATCAGAATTAAAATCTGATTCTTTTGATGTATCTATTGGTATCAAAATCCCGTTTTTTAGAGTTTCGGTTATCATTGAGCCGGGTCGCTCCTTACTTACAGTTCGTTACCACGAACTGTTTGATACCTTTTTTTTGTGGGTTTATTATGGGTCATTTGGGTAGCATAATTACCACCTGGGCATAACTATTGTCGCAAGACTTAGTTTTGTTTAAGTTCAGACTCTTTTTAATGTCAGTGCAAGGAAGATTTAAGGGAGGGAGGGCTCAAGGACTACAAATTAGATAAATAAATAGGGTTATATTAGGCTATGTTAAAAGGAGTATCCGTTTGCCAGGAAACTAGATTTGTTTTCTGCTAATTTTGAGACCAGGGTTGAATCCAGGGGGCTACCTGGTGAACCCCTTCTCCCAAGTATTTCTCCGACTCGTAAATTGTTCTTTAAACTGCAGGTAAAAATAAAAATAGAACATTATGTATAGTACCAAACACACTCAAGCTAAAACAGGATGAAAATGTTAATACTTTAAGTTATATAATTATATGATTTGGGCTATATATTTGCAGATTAGGGGTGGGCGTGCGTGTAGGGGTAAAGTAACATAACCTTATCCCTAACCCCTTAATGTGCAACTATTTAGCTCAAATTATACAAATACAATGCATTCTGTCACCCGTCATTTGTCTTTGTGGCTGTGAAACCGCTTTTCTAAGATCTTACATTCAGCAAACGTCTCGACTGTGTTTGGTATAACACTTAAGTACCAAAAAGTATTTGTCCTAATAACTAAAAAAATGTTCAGAACAGTAAATTGGTCTTAAAAATGTAGGAAAAAAAAACTAATTTGAAACCTTTTGACAAGTTTTACTAGAATTAAACCCCTTGTTTTTGTATGGTATCCCCCCCCCGACAACATTAACTTGATAAACGCCCACTAAACCAAATTCCTGGTTACGGCCCTCAAGAAAAATTTTTGGGACGCTACTGTGTAGCATGCACCACCAGGAATGTACGCAGGAATTTGTTTCGGGGGGAGGGGCCAAATCCTTCAAACCCATTATTCTGTGAGAAAAATCAGAAAATTATGGGAAAAGGAAAAAAAATATGAGATTTCGGGGGGGGCGGGCCCGAAGGCCCTCCCTGCGTACGTTCCTGTGCACCACCCATTATTTATGATTAGTCGTTGAGCAGGCTATAGGCTATTATTTACTCACATAACTATTTGGTGATTTGACACCTTGTAGAAAGTAAAAGACCTAAAATAAGCTGTTGAAAAAAAAAACAAATAGCCTATTCCAAATTTGGTAGGGCACACTCCTATGTTGACAAACTAGTAGATGCGAAGGGATTGCCATCTTTCAAAATTGTGTACACCGCATGGCGCTTGCCATGCCCGGTGGAATTGTGCCACGTGAGGTACAAAGTTTGCGATATGTGGTGCAATTGCTCCCCAGACACCAGTCCCACCCCCCCCCCCCCGATTTGAAATTTAGTTTGTTCAATAATCTTTACAAAACTAAGATAAGACTGCACAATTCAAACTGTTTTTACGTCCGAAAAACACTATACCGAATTTACAAAAAATTCTTTCGGTAGATGGATAGAACTAAATCTCTGCTGCAGAATAACAGTAATATTTTCCATTTTGTTGATGTATTAAAACCGTAGCTTTTTAGGGCTATAATGAGAGAAAGTTTGAGATGGCTAGGGCACGTTCTGCGGATGAAGGATGACGCATTGCCAAAGATTGTCCTTTTCGGTCTACTATTTTGGGCTAAACTAAAGCAAGTCGTCCTGGGTTGGGGTGGGAGGATGTCGTAAAGAAAGATTTAATGGAAATTGGAACCTCCTGGGAGGGCGTAAAGAGGGAGGCTTTGAATAGACTGGGATGTAGGAGGAGCGTGCGTAGCTGGGCTGGCCTCAGGCGGGTTGGTGCTGCGGTGAGTTGTTAGTAGTAGTAGAAGTGCAGAAAAATATTTGCAGAAACTAGCACAGGCCACCAAAACTTTAAAACGTAACAACGTTTTAAACGTTTAAAAAGTTGTTGTGAAGTTATAAGGTTCATATTCTCAGTGCTAGTTTTTTTAAATTAAATGTTTTTAAACGTTTAAAAATGATTAAAACGATTAATGAGTTCACTGAAAATTATTATTTTAATCTTCATGATATTTTTTGTGATTCTTGCATGAAAAAGTTACTTTTTGCCTGTGTTTCATGCTTGGGTTTTGGTGCATTTTGGTAAACAAATAAGTAGAACAACAGGGAATTTTTTTTTTTTATACAAGACAGTGGAACGCAACTTTAAATGAATATTTCGACCCTATATCCAAGGGCCGTCCTCAGCAAAACAGACGAAGAGAATAAAAACAATATAAAAGAAACTTACATTAAAATTCAATCATTAAAAGTGAAAGTTTTTTTTTTAGATGTTTTAAAACAGCCCTAATATCATTATTTCAAGGAAGTTCTGGTTGAACTTCCTTGAAGTAATGATATTAGGGCTGTTTTAAAACATTTTTTTTAAAAACCTTTCAGTTTTAATGATTGAATTTTAATGTAAGTTTCTTTTTATATTGTTTTTATTCTCTTCGTCTGTTTTGCTTAGGACGGCCCTTGGATATAGGGTCGAAATATTCATTTAAAGTTGCGTTCCACTGTCTTGTATAAAAATTTCCCTGTTGTTCTACTTATTTGTTTATGATGGAAAGGCAGTGTGGTCTTCGTCGCTATTTGCATTTTGGTACTTCCGTAAATTTCGAAAAACTTGATGAAATCCCATTTGCTAAGGTTACTCCGTTGACAAATAGTTACTATTCTCCTATCCTCTTTTTTCCAGTTTTCATATTTAATTTTCGTTACATTTGTTATTTCTTAAAACTTGACAAAAAGTTTTTAAATATGCACTGAATTCAGAGGCGGTTTTAGGGGGGACAAAGGGGGTACACTTGCCTCGGGTGTAGAAGTTTAGGGGTGCAATGTCTCAAATAAATAATGTAACATTTATAATCATTTTGGAATTTTGTAGTTTTATCTCTATTAGAATAAATAGAGGTCACATTTGGCAGTAAATATAGGCAAATTGAATCCGAAGTTTTAATTTTTCCATATCTTTTCCATATAAAGTAAGAAAACCCAGATTTGAATAAATGAAAAATTTGTTAACTAAGGAAAATTTTGTTAAAATATGCCCTGAAGATTTGGGAGACAAGGGGGTGGGTGCTAATTCAGATTTCGCCTACTGACTGGATTAATGAGTTCGCTAAAATATATTATTTCAGTCTTCATGATGTTTTTTGTGATTCTTGGTTGAAAATAGTTACTTTTTGCCTGTGTTTCATGTTGGATTTTTAGTGAATTTTGGTACGGTACTTCCCAAAACATTTCGTAAATTTTGGAATACATACTGATTTGTAATAAATTTGCTAAAAGTTATTTCGTTAAATCCAATTGTTATGGTTACTCCATTGATAAATAGTTACTGTTTTCCTCTTTTCGAGTTACTGTTTTCCAATAAGAGAGTCATGCATACTCCCGCCATTTACCCGTGCCCCAGCCATTTAAACATTTGCCTCTCAATTACTTGGACTATCTGTCTTGGCTTTTCTCTGTCTACAATTAGCCATGTCTTGATGCAACCTACTGCAAAATACTTGATAACTTCAATTCAAAATCAAAGGACTCGGTCGAGGCCGAAGCCGAAGCTGAATTTTTGTAACATTTTGTTGTTTCCCGAAATCGGTATAGAAACTAGATTTTCAACTAGTTCACTCAAAATTATGACTTCAGTGGTAAATCCCATTTTTTTCGGTCACTTCGTTGAAATATAGATACCATTTTCCTGTTTCAAGTTCAATTTTTGTTCCATTTTGTTCCTTCTCGAACCCTTTTTAAAATACTCAACATACAAACTAGATTTGTAATGTATTTGCTCAAAATTATGACTTCAGTTATAAATCCCATTTGGTTTGATTACTCCTTTGAACAATTGTTACTATTCTGCTTTGTTTCATGCTTAAAGTACCCAGGACACTGAAAATGAAATCTAATTGTTTGAATTGGTTAAGTGGAAATTTAAACAACCACATATATATCTTAAACAATTAGAAAACATTAAGAGTTCAGTTTATAATGATAAAGACCTCCATTCAAAGCTTTTTAATTTTTGGTACTTGTGTATTATACGCCACTCACCTAAGTTTACGCTGTGTACAACTCGAGAACAAACCGGTTTCTTCGTTAGTTTCTTTCAGCTTAGCGTGATACAAGACAAAGACAAGTGAAATATATAATTTGGGAGAGATATATAATTTGGGCAATATATTTGCACATTAAGGGGTTGGGGGGGGTGAAGTATTTGGGCGGTTTGAACTTAGATAACAATTCTTACTTCCTAATATGCTGAATAATTGTACCTAACACATTTTGCATGCAGGCGCGCTATACGTTACATCTTCTTCCCCCAAAATACAAATATGTAGCCCAAATTTGTTTCCGAAGTAACGAAGCAACCGGTTTGTTCTCGAGTTTTACACAGCGTAACCTTGAGTGAGTGGCGTATAATAAACAAGTACCGGAGTTTTTGGTAGTAGAGTGAGCCAAGCTTAAATAAAGAAACATGGATTAAAAATCAACTAAGAATGTGTAGTACAAAACAGTTTAAGATAATGTAGATTTTCAGGGTGCAGCTTCAGGGTGTGGCAAAGTTTTGCAAAGCTTTGCTAAATTTGACTAATTGAGTTTCCTAATTCATTTTCACGGTTCAACGTGGCACCATGGACGAAAATGTACACCATCTTTGCAATGGCGTAATTTTGTCGAAATTCTGGGAGGGGGAGGTTAGAGCCAATTTTCCCAAATCAAGTGAAAATGACTATGAAAAGTGAAAAGTGAGTCATATATTACCATAAGGGCAAAGATATAATAATGAAAACTGACCTGTTTCTCTTGATACTTGTATTATGCAGTCTTATCTTAATTTTGACAAGATTTTTTTGCACTAAATTTCATCTGGGGGAGCAAACTGAGGTCGGGGGGGGGGGGAATCGGGTCTGGAGGGGGCAGCTCCCCTCCACGCTGTGCCATAGCAAATTACGCCCCTGTATCATAGCAAACCCAATTAGTTTTCTTAAGCCCAGTGCGTAAGTTAAATTACCTGAGAAGTGAGACCAAAAATATTTGAAAAGTCTGCAATTTCTTACAAAAAATATTAACATCTTTTAGTTCCACGCCGACCTACTCTTTATTTGATAAAAGGGAAGAGAAATAATTCTTCGGGTGTCTGACGCCCCCGCCTTCCCCCCTCCATGTTTTCATACATTCGGCTTTGCGGAATTTTCCAACTGGCCGGCCACTTTTAGCAACTAATTAGGGTGATGTGATTGTTAATATTTCTTTATTTTTTTTTACCGACTGAGACCAATCCCCTCCATGGTGATTTTAAGGTATTTAACTAAATAACTAAATAATATTTAATTTGGCTTCGTTAAAGCTGTATGGCTCTTTACTATAGACACCACTAGAGCGCTGCCTCTAATAAAAAGTGAGAAAAAAACATTAAAAAATCATGCTTGGGTGGTTCAAGACCCCCCCCCGCCCCCTGTGTTTTGATACTTTTGGGCATCGTGGGTTAAAGCCCATGGGCGTAGGGTGGGGGGGCAGCTCCCCCCCCCCTAGACCTTCAAATTTACATTAGATATGGCTGAAAAAGCAGATGGTTTGAAAAAAGCAGTTGATAAAACTCCATCACACTATCGACTGCCCCCCTTAGACAATATCTGCCCCCCCCTAGACAATATGCTGCCTACGCCCATGTTAAAGCCCATTGATAAGATGAGTACTTTTCGAACCTGATAAGTACCCGATATATTATTTTAACTCTGCAAATTTTTTTCTTTTTTTATGGTGTATTTGCTGTTTGTCGCAATGAAATATTGAAAAGTTTACTACTTGCAACGGTTAGCTGCCTGAGCCATTGCTTTGTTTGTTGTATATAAATGCCAAATAAAGAAAATATGTGTCTGGTTTTCTCAAAATATTACGAAAATCTGTAACCTGAAGCCCATTGCGTAAGCTAAACGCCGGAAAATACTGAGCCGACGATGATTTGACAAGTCCCATAGAAATCTCATTAAGCCGAGAAAATATGTTTCTCGTAAAGACAGGATCGAAATCGTCTAATTTCATAGACAAAAAATTTCACGGCTTAGTTCCACGCCGACTAACTCTTTATTCAACGAAAAATGCGAGAGAAAAAAATGTAGTAGACATGCATCGGGTATTTTTAACTGATTACGCAAATGTGTAACCTAAAGCCCATTGCGCAAGTTACAGCGTATGAAAATCGTGAGCAAGAGATGATTTGACAAGTCCCATTGAAATCTCATTAAACCGAGAAAAAAAGTTTCTTATAAAGATTGAACCGAAATATTTTTTGATTTCATACACTAACAAATTCACAGCTTCCCAAGGCATTGGTCAACTCTTTTATTCAGTAAAACGTGACAGAAAAGAGGATTGAATGCTTAAATCACACAAAAATAGTCAGCTAAAGATGATGTGACAGATCTCATTCAAACTGTATTTTAATTTCACGATCCATCATTAATTGCTTTGTCTGACAACCCTCTATCAACAAAAAGCGAACATTAATTTACAGTTTGACCCAAAAGACATGGGAAACTTAAAACAATGGAAACTGGCGTTATTGCTGAAAAGATACATCACCAATGCTATCTAATATTCAGCGACTACTATTTTGTTAGCCTATCCTAAGTTAAGCATACGTCTTTTCAGTTACTTTATAACGTAGGGAAGGGTAAAGAAAGCAACATTTTGTCGCCAGTTGACTTACCAGCTTAAAGTTAACTTGTTCGCTTGACCTGCCAAGGGTGTCATAAACTAATCTAGGCCTGCTTTGAACAGGCTGGCTAGCAATCTCCAACAGAGAAATTTCAGCTTAATCCAATAAAATTACGTATTCAATATATCAATTATCATCTTTTCTTCGAAATTCCTACTTTTTTGTTAAGTGGCTACACAGTGTATAGCGCTTGTGGTTTTTAATTCCTATCTTTTCTTTGAAATGAGCCAAAAATAAACTACTTTTTTTCTTTAAGAATAACTGACACCCTTACCACGGCTCCCTTTCATCCAAAGACATCTGATCAAGATTTTGAGATAGCCATTTGATTCAACATAGTTGAAAGGTCTTATAACTATGCCTTTGGGGATGACATGGCCCAATAGCCCCTAGGTAAAGGTCTTTAAGTTGCGCAGTTCGCCGGTGGCTCACACGTAGTACTTGTTATCGGGAAGTATACGGAAGTTGGGGGAGGGGGATTTTTCCACGGGCCTAATTTTCTGCGGAGGTGAGAGTTTCTTGGGGAAATTTTCCAGGGAAAATTTTAAACTTAAAGGGATTTCCTGGCAGGATTTGTAAAACTGTAAGAATTAAATTAAAACAGACAATATTTTGAAACAGAAAGTAACGCATGTAAGAAAGTAATGCATGTAAATTTGCGCATGTAAAATAAAAGGCGAAGATGCTTGTTTCGATGTGTAGACTTTCAGTCCCTGTTGTTGTTATCTATACTCATTATCAGGGTTGCCAACTTTTCGGTCGATGAATGCAGAATATGTCCCCTGAGCATCCAAAAATGTGTAATTCTTAGCCAAATTGTGTCCATATTTTGTCACTAATATGTCCACCTTGAAATCTACAAAACTACGGTAGCTTTTTTACAACTTGTGTTATTGACCAAAAGACGCTTTGTAAACCTCTTTTAAAGTGACCAGTTAACATCAAATATAAAGAAAACGAAAAAAAAATTCATTTAATACATCCATATAGAATGAATCAGTGCGAAAGCACAAAACTCATATAAACATGTACACAGTAAAAAGCTTATTGTCGGAGCTTAAGACTCATCTTCCAGCGATAATTCTTCTTGACAGGTATAGTCGGCATGAGGGTGAGCATTTTCACTTCTTTTGGTAGCTTTTGCCCAATCAGAGTCCTTCTTGCGTATGTGATAAGGTACAATCCAGGAGTCAAGTGACGTTTTAGAACGCCATATAAGCTGAGTTGCCGTCCAATCACTTTTGACTCTTACAAAAAAAGCACTAAAATTTCAATTTACAGTTGAATGAGCTCCTTTCGAAGTTTCTACGAGAACTCCTTCTGTACGAAGTGCTTTGGTAAAAAAAATAACACAAAAAACAGTTTAATAAATAATACATTGTGCCCACATCGCTCTTTACTTCAGCAACGCTATTGTGTTGCCTATGATTTCTCGTCGCTTTGAGTTTTATTTTCTTTTCACTATTTTGAACAAAATGGCTACCTCACAATTTAGATCAGATCCGTTTGGGGAAAAGAGGGCTTCGAGAGGAAGGTTAGGGGGTTAGTTGCCCTCCTATTAATGTTGACTCTCAAGAGGGAACTAGACTTTTCAATTGAGCCTCCTCTAAAGTTTACATAACCACCCCTTCGTTAAAAACCTTATATGTCCCGGGGCATAACTTACAGCCCGTACCTCCAGGCTCTGAGGGGTTGTGTCAACCTTGAAGGACTTGTTATGTGATCTTTGGACTTTTTTTTTCAAAATTTGCTATCTCTAGGGACCCTAGCGTCTTCAACTGCTCAAGATCTAAGTCCGATAAGTTTCCCATTGCCTTTTGATCTTAAAATTTCTATCAGATGCGTTTGGGGAAAAGAGGACGAGAGGGAGTGGCTAGCTGCCCTCCGATCACTTATGGCTCTTAAAATGGACACTAGAGCTTCTGATTTCCAATCCAATAAAACGCTTCTGAAGTTTACATACCAACTCTTCCATAAAAAACCTTATATGCTAGTAATGGGCAACTATTATAACTCATATACCTTGCCCTGAGAGCTTTGGGGTGGGGGGAGTCATACACACAAATATATTTACTGGACCTTTTAACTATACTGAACAAAATGATGATCTTAAAATTTTGGTTGAATGTCTTTGGGACAATGATGGGCGGTGGGTGGGGGTTTCTGGTTAAGTTTCTTTGACAACTGCTATGCGAAGTGCCTTGGTAAAAAAAAAAAAAAAAAAAAAAAACTGAATATCTCCATCTCTGGCACAAAACGTGTAACGTTAACCTTTCTAGGATTTGCGGGAAAGTATGTCTGAATTCAGTTTTCTGTCGTTTATTTGGATCTCTTATTCAAGCTCTAAAAGTTATGGCAAGACCACCCAATCAATTCTAAATAGTTTAGCCACACAAACTAAAAAAAAATTATAATGGACGAGATAGGGTGAATCTTTAAGGAACCCTAGCGTCTTCAACTGCTCAAGATCTAAGTCCGATAAGTTTCCCATTGCCTTTTGTTTCGACGCATAACTAGCAGCCTCGTCAAGTTCGAGGCGGCTGAAACCATCCCTATATCATTTCTGTATATTTCTCTTTGTAGTAAAGTTTTAAGGGCCCCAATTGGGGGGGGGGGGCAATTATCCACCCTAGATTTTTTGCCACTTCCTCCCCCAAAGTTTTGAAAAACACTTTTTTTTTCATTGATGAAATCAAATAAAAAATATAAGTTGGCCCGGCTAAATTTTGAAAGATATATTTTAGCTCAGTGGTCCAGTGGCCAGTTGGCCCAGTATATCTTGAAAATAAAACATTTGAAATTTATATTGTACCTAAGTATTATAATTTTTGTCTTTTCATTTTCGCGTGTTAAAAATTGGTGGACCTAAGTCCAAAACAAAAAAAAAGCAGTAATGCTGATCTTGTTTCTTGAGGCTTTAACCCCCAAAATGAATAGAAATCAAGTGAAATGAAATGAAAAATGTGTCAAAGCAAATCCAATTCAAAATGAAACACTAGGTAAAAGACGGGGAGGGGGCTTTGATCAATCAGGGAATTGACCTGTTGCCAAGATGTTAGAGGAAGTTTACACTGTATGTAAAACACCATTTTTCATTTGTTTTTGTATATTAGGTCTTGCGAAATTTTTGCCGTTGACCGATGTTCTATATTTCTCGTTCTTGGGACTGAGTTCGTTTTTCCTGACAGTTCAAAGGTCAAGTTGTGCTCTGATGTTCTTGATCATTGAATATGTGTGCTCCTTGTTCTAAGAAGTTTGTTGTCGAATAACCTAAAACATAAAAATCGCGAAGAAAGAAAGAAAACGAGGACAATTAACAACCAGTGAAAAAATTGAAAAATTATGCAAATATTTCGGTCAAGACCTCCGCTTGACCGTCCTCAGTGCAGAATAAAACTGATAAAAATATAAAAACCAAACCTTAAAATAAAAACACAAAACTAAAATTGGACGACCCTTTCTTAGTAACGGTGAAAGGCTACCCTTTCAATCAGTTTTATTCTGCATTGAGGACGGTCAAGCGGAGGTCTTGACCTAAATATTTGCATAATTTTTTCACTGGCTGTTAATTGTCCTCGTTTTCTTCCTTTCTTCACGATTTTATGTTTTATCATGATTAGCCAGTGTGGTCTCAGACAATTATGTCGAATAACCGTCACAAGTTAGATCATTAGCTGTGGTATTTTGTATGTCAACGAGTCCAGTTAGTATGTGGCAAGTGAGCCGGCATGCCCTGGTCATCCTAAAAATAAATTGTTTATTATCGGTTTTTGTGTGTTATGTTTTGCGACAATTGACCGATATTCTATATCTCTTGTTCTTGTGACTAAATTAGTTTTCCTTGGCAGTTCAAAAGTCAGATTTCTGTTCCTAATTTCTGAATATTCTTGTTCCTTGCTCCGAGAAGTTTATTGTTGAATAAACTTGGTAAATTAGGTCATTGCTGTGGTATTTCTCTTATGTGAAAGACCCCAGTTATTCTCTGGAAATAGACTCCTGGGAATTAATGCTCCCAGTTAATGCTCCTGGGAATTAAATCAAACCATGTTTCTTGTTGTTAGGTGTTTTGCACGTTTGATAAGGATGTGTGCAGAGCTTCTTCCAGTGGGACAGGGGCGTCAGCAGAACTTTCCAATGAAAATAAAGGGTACTTGTGCATTTTATGGTACTTGTGAAAGAAGTCAAGTTTGGTTAATGCTAATGAAGTACCGTATAATAAAATAGGATTAATATATAGTAGTTTAGAAACAAATTTGGGCTATATTTGTGCACATTAGGGGGGGGGGTAAAGCATAGCATATATTAAATACCTAACCTCGGTACCTTTCCTCCTCCCCCCTAAACCCCCAAAAAACAACAGTTTAAATATTGTAAGCGCAACGAAAACCATGCTTTGCATTCCATTTCTCTATTGCAAATACCCGTTTGACGGGTATCCTATAGTACTTAGCCTAATTGTACAATATATAGCGGTAAAGTGCACAAGAACCAAATAAAGATCAAAATGTTTTTGCCAGAAAAGCTTCAAATTTTTAAGAAACTTGCGATACTTCATGCTTCATATAATTTTGGCCTTATAAGGAGGAATTAAATAAAAAAAACAAGTTTTTTTAACTGAAAGTAAGGAACGACGTTAAAACTTAAAACGAACAGAAATTATTCCGTATATGAAGGGGGCTGTCCCCTCCTCAACGCCTCGCTCTTTACGCTAAAGTTTTTTTATTGTTTAAAAAAATAGAGTTGTGAGAAAGTCAAACTTTAGCGTAAAGAGCGAGGCGTTGAGGAGGGGACAGCCCCTTCATATTGGGAATAATTTCTGTTCGTTTTAAGTTTTAACGTCGTTCCTTACTTTCAGTTAAAAAACTTGTTTTTTTTATTTAATTTTTGAACGTTTTTGAATTAATGCAGGTTTTGATTTTGGCTCACCGTACATGAATAATTAAAACAAAATTTGCATATTATATTTGGTTAAATGGCTTTCTCGAAACTTGTTTAATTTTATTTACGAACGTTTTTATTAGTAATAAATATACGTAACTTAGAATTAACTTACGTAACGAACTTCTATATTCATAAATTTTTAACACGTATATTAGGGGGTTCGCCCCTAGTCAATACCCTGCTCTTTAAACTATAGTTCGAATTTTTTTTCCAGTTCTTTAAAAATGACCTCTTAATCACAATCAGTTGATCAGTTGAAAAACTTGTTTTTTTTTATTTAATTCCTGATCTTTTTCTTTAATAATGCTGGGAAATCCGGCGCCCCCTTCATAGCAATGTCCCTTCCCCCATGAAAACTTCCTTCATGGAAAGATCCTTCCATATAGCCCCCGACCCTCTCCTTCCCCCACCTACCAGAAAAAATCTCCTCTGAAAAAGTCTGTATACTTCCCAATAACCAATACTATATGTTAACATTGAGTAAAGTTCATAACTTTCAGCCCTCCCCTGGGGACTTTGGGGGATCAAGTCATCCAAAAAGACATTTTTATCATATATTCGACCATGCTGAACAAAATGGCTATCTCAAAATTTTGATCGGGTGACTTTGGGAAAAAAATGAGCGTGGGAGGGGGCCTAGTTGCCCTCCATTTTTTTTGGTCACTAAAAAAGGGCACTAGAACTTTTAATTTCCGTTCCAATGAGCCCTCCCACGATATTCTAGGACCACTGGGTCGATACGATCACGCATCTGTGATCTTTCTCCTGGCAAAAAATGGAAAATTCCACAGTTTTGTAGATAGGAGCTTGAAACATCTACATTAGTGTTATATGATTCTATTAATATGATTTTAATTAAGGTTATTTACTTTTTAGGGGGTCTTTTAAGATTTTTTCGAAAATAAGCCCAATTTTATTAGGCGCGTAACTTTTGATTGGTAAGATTAAACTTAATGAAACTTATATATTTGAAATCAGAATTAAAATCTGATTCTTTTGATGTATCTATTGGTATCAAAATCCCGTTTTTTAGAGTTTCGGTTACCATTGAGCCGGGTCGCTCCTTACTTACAGTTCGTTACCACGAACTGTTTGATAAGCTGGTCTCTTGCCCTCGCCCTCCCCCATGGGTGCCCTGAATATTGTCTTGATCGAAATTTCTCTGGCAAAATGTACTCCGGTACTCCTGTATTAAACGCACTCTTTTATATGCTGCAGTGGAAACCAGTCACAAAAATACTGGTTTTGACGGGTCAATTTAAGACATCGCTATAGGGCAATACAACATATAGCGTAGTTTTCATTGCGTATACGATATTTAAACTGTTTTTTCTTGGAGTTTAGGGGGGAGGTACCTAGGTTTGGTTAGGTTACGTATTTAATTTATACTATGCTTTACCCCCCCCCCCCCCCCCCACCCCTAATGTGCAAATATATAGCCCAAATTTGTTTCTAAACTATTGTTTTCATCCTATTTTATTTCATTAGCATTAACCAAACTAGCAGTATATAAAAGAGTAGGTATAACAAAGTAGTACCTACTCTTTAGTTAGTAACGAACTAACTAGCAGTATATATATATATATATATATATATATATATATATATATATATATATATATATATGTATATTTATATATATATATATATATATATATATATATATATATATATATATATATATATAAATATATATATATATATATATATATATATATATATATATATATATATATATATATATATATATATATATTCATATATATATATATATATATATATATATATATATATATATATATATATATATATATATATATATATATATATATATATATATATATATATATATATATATATATATATATATATATATAATACAGGAGTACCTGTACTTCTACCGTTTCGACATCATGGTTTAGAACAGTGCTTCCCAACCGATTTTGGCCCATGCCCCATCAAAGCCTTTTAAAGTCCTGATACCCCTGATTTTTTCGTGTTTTGTTACTCTGAAATTTTGCGGTTCCAGACGTAGTTTCACATAAATGAAAATTCAAAGTCCATTAACTTTTTTTTTTCTTTTTTTTTTCTTTTTTTTTTTTTATCGTCCTCTAAGTAAATTGTGTGCTAATGAAAAATATTGTCCGTATAAAACACCTTTTATACTATGCATAACGTTATTGCAAAGCTGTCATGTATCTTTTTTTTTCTAATAAAGGCTCGTCAGGTACAACCTGCCCATGACCTACTAAAATATTGCCGTGCCCCAACGATTCGTCTTGCCCTCACGTTGGAAATCACGGGCCTAGAACCTTCCAAAGCTTCAAATATGGATTTAAAATGGAATCCTCCAGTAGGGAACTCCCCTGTAAGACAGAAATTGTGAAATTCCGTAAAATTCGGAACAAATTAACAATTTTTTCAAAACTTTACCTATTTTATTCTTGTTAATTGTGTGATGGCTATCTATACTCAATTCCATTCTTTCTTTGTCCATTAAGTGTGTAAGTCCAGGGGTCGTCAACTTTTAGAAATCACATACACCAGGTATTGTGTGTCAACCGTGAGGGAACTTAACAGCACACGTAGTGTTCTGAGATGCACATCAGGTGGCGGGAAGTGGGTGCCCCCTCAGTGTAAACCCAGACAATTGAAAAAAAAAAAAAAAATAAGGAAGATCTTTCGAAAGTCATGTGATTTTGAGATGACTCAAATAAGACCATGAGAAAAAAATGGCATTACTGACTCACTAATACAAAAAAAAATTTAACAGCAGATTTTTCAAATTTTTTTTTAGAGGGGAGGGGCTTTTACAATAAAAATGCATCAAAAATTCGTTTATATGCATTTTTGTTACGCTTTTACAAGTTATATAAGAATTTGGGGGGGGGGGCAAACCCCTAACCCCCCTGGATACGGCGTTGTTAGTTAGACTTTTCTTAAGTCGTGATTCCAAAAGATCAAACAAAAAATCCAGCGAAAATGTATGAGCCACATTTGATGAAAATGACAAAAATCATTTTTTTTCTTTACGTGACCATGAAGTAATACTATGTAAAAAAAAAAAAAAAAATAGTGTAAAAATAATTGTTATAAAACGTGACGGTTAGTCCGTTTAGTTCGTCTGCTTTATTATTCATTATTTGCTTTTGTTATCGTTAAAGTCACGATTTTTTTCTGACCACTTCCAAAGTATCTAAACTTAATAAAAGATAAAGAGCGTACATAGTTCTTTTAATGAAATTAGTTTTTATAGTTAATTTTATCTTTTTAAGTTTTTTTTCATAAATTCAATGAGAATAAGTAAAAATCTCAAAATTTGTATCTATACTAAGGTTTTTATTCATTGTTTGAATGCCAAAAATAATTCGATTTTATCTTTTATGTTTCGACTTTGCATAGTTTTATTGCTTGTTGCTTTTCAGCCTTCTCTATTTAGAATAACTAAATGAATTATTTCTGCGAATTATTTGTTATCTTCTAAAGAAAATTATTGCTCTTAAATTTTATAAAAATATTTTAGCAAGGGCTTGGTTTATTGCACAATCCATCGGTGTTATCTTTCATTGTGGAAGCTTTGTCCCCATTCACAATAAGATATTTATTAATACCGAGTTCTAATAGTGGGAATAGTTTAAGCGGTTTTTATACTACGTTTGTAATTTTCCCTGCTTTACGGATTCTAAGCATAATTTTTCTCGCTTAAATTTTTTATTTTTTTTTAAATGAAAATACTAAAAAAAGAGGCATTTTTCCGTGAAAATGCTCCCCAAATGATATCTTTCAAAATCTAAAATCAGGGGGCACATTGACGGTACTCCCCCCAATTGAAGGCACTGATAGTAGGTCCAACAGTTATCCCGTTGTGATATATAGTATATCCATTAGTGAGGAAGGTTCCTATGGTTTACTTACTTGCTTACTTACTTGTGGCGGGAATCAGGCGTTTCCACCTCGCCCGGCATCGATGATCTTGGAGACCTTCTTGGACCATGTTGAGCGATCTTCTGCCAGCTGCTCTGCAAAAGTAAGCCACTGAGTTGACCATCTGTGTCCGAACTTTCTGAATCCCCCGATGGGTTCAAGGTCTGATTTGGCCAGGTTCCACCAGTTTTTCCTCTGTCCTCCTTGCCTTTCTTCCAGGAGCTAATAGGCTCGACTTGAAGTATTTGGCGAGGCAAGTATTCTGGCGGCTTCCGTAAAACATGGCCCAACCATTTCAAACGGCGTTCTTTAATAGTGAGCGCAACATCTCTCTGAATATTGCACATTCGACGTAGATCCGTGCTGGAGATACGGTCACGCAGCTGTATTCTGAGAATTCTTCGCAGACAGGTATGCTCAAACACCTTCAGCGTATTCTCATGCTGTAGTTTTACCGACCATGTTTCGCATCCGTAAAGGAGAACGGTGCGGACTAGTGCCATGTAGATTCGAACTTTCGTTCGGACACTGACTTCGCGGCGATTCCATAAGCGTTTCCGAAAGGAGGCAAAGACTGTCTGCACTTTCTGTATTCTCTGTTGGATATCAGCGTCGGAGGATCCGTCAATACATATTTGGGAGCCTAAGTATGTGAAACAGTTGACTTTTTCCAGTTGAACTTGATTGACAGTTAGTGTGAATGGTCCTGTGTCGTGGTTAATAGCCATGAATTTCGTTTTCTCTGTGCTGACTTTCAAGCCGATCAGGTCTGCCCAGGCCACCACGTTGTCAAGCATGTTTTGAGCTTCTACGGGTTCTGACAGGAGGCCAACATCATCCGCATACTCGAGGTCAGTCAGTGAGAGATTCTGTCCGATCTGAACTCCTGGATAGGACGACAGTGCATTTTCAAGCACCCAATCGACGCAATAATTGAACAGAGTCGGAGAGAGGATACACCCTTGTTTTACTCCGAACTCAACCAGGAATTCTTCAGTTTCTTCACCATAGACTCGAACTCGGCTCACTGACGCGTCATAGTATGCCTTCATCAGTTCAACAAACTTCAGTGGCATTCCGTCATTCTCTAGGATCTTCCAAAGTTTCTGGCGAGTGACAGAGTCGAAGGCAGCAATGAAGTCCAGGAACATCAAGATCAGGGGTAGATTGTACCTTTCAAACTGCTGGATAATGAGGCGAAAAACGAAGATATTATCAGTACAGCCTCTACCTGGCCGAAAGCCGGCTTGATTTTCTCGGGTTCTTTCCTCCCTTGCCCCTTTAAAGAGGTTCAAGAGTATAATCCCGAATATTTTGACCGCAATGTCTATAAGACTTATTCCGCGGTAATTTTTGCATTCGGTTTTATCTCCTTTCTTATAGAAGGGGAGAATGACTGATGTCTTCCAATCTTTTGGGAAAGAATTTGTCCTCCAAACTTCTTCGAGAATGCCATGGAGCTGTTCAGCAGTGACCTCAGGGCATTGTTTGTACACTTCCGGGGGGAGGCCGTCTTCACCTGGGGCGTTGTGGTTCTTCAGGGTCTTGATCGCTTTTAGTATTTCGGCTCTGGTCGGTGTGTCCAGCTCGACGTCGTAGGGTTCTTTAGAAACGGCAGGTGGGAAAGCATCAGGGGCGGATGATGGGGATGGGTTTAGGAGCATCTGAAAGTGATCCTTCCATCTTGCTAAGCGCTCCTTCTGACAACTGATGATTTTTCCTGATCTGTCTTTGACTATTTCTGAGACAGCAGCTTTCTTACCAACGGACTCTTTCAGGATCTGGTAAAGCTTGCGGGTATCATGTGAGCGTGCTGCTTTCTTTAACGACACGGTAGCATCTTCCCACATTTGGCGGCGGTCCAGACGAACAGAGCGTTTTACCTGTCTGCGCAGCTCTTTTGTTTCTTCTTTAGGGCCGCTCATCTTTTGTCTTCGCTCACCGACTATTGACAGGGTCCTAGCGGTAATCCAGTGCTGTCGTTTGATTTTTTGTCGGCCGAGGATATAATCAGCAGTCTCTGTCATCACTGTTTTAAATGTCTCCCATCTCTTCTCGGGGGATGGGTTTTCATCACAACTGAGGGCGTCAAATCGGTTTGTCAGTTCCAAATTGAGGGCCTGCCGAACTTCTTTGTCTTGGAGCTTACCGATGTCGAATCCGGCCTTGGGTTTGTTTTTCCTCCGAGTTGCAAGACGAAGCAAAATTTTTGCAACAACAAGCCTGTGGTAAGACCCAGACTGCGAGCCTGTTTCCGCGCCGTTGTAAGAGCGAGAGTCCTGTACGGAGCTTCTCCAGCGCTGGTGTACGAGAATGAAGTCTATTTGAGCCTTAGTGACACCGTCATTTGAATGCCAAGTTAAAAGGTGGCTACGTTTGTGCTGAAATACGGTATTGGTGACAACAAGGTGGTTCATCAAGGCGTAGTTTAACAACCTTTGCCCATTCTCGCATCTGTGACCTTGTCCAAATTTTCCCAGGACTTGTCTTGTGGTTTGGTCAGAGGGACCAACTCTTGCGTTGAAGTCTCCAGCAACAATCAAGTAATCACGTGCGGCAACAGAAGAAGACAGCTGCTGTAGCTCGCCGTAGAAATCATCCTTGGTCGTATCAGCAGCGTCACGGGTGGGAGCATAGGTAGAAATTATCGACACATTTGCGGGGTTTCCTTTTAGTCTGGTTCTGGCAAGTCTGCAGGAGACTGGTTCCCATTCTAGGAGAGCATTTCTGGTTCTTTGGTTCATGATGAAACCAACTCCGTGGAGTCCCGAATTATCCTCTACTCCGGAGTAGAAAAAATGGAATTGATGTAGCGTTTCAGGAGCTCTAATAACTATGGAGCCAGAACCTGAAATTCTGGTCTCGGATATGCAAAGTATGTCTATGTTGTACTTCTCCCTCTCATGCACAAGAAAAACTTGCGTGGCTTCTTGTTTGACGGATCTTACATTCCAGCATCCCACATTTATGCTAGAGTTTACCTGTTTAATGACTGTAGTGGGTTTTCCTAGATTCATGGCATGAAAAGGATTTTTCAACTTCGCCGCCATATTCGAAGTCGCGTCGCCTGCCGGGAACGCCGTAGTGTGGTTGGCTTGTTTACTTCTCGACACCCGCGCCAATACAGGGGCCGCGTCGCTTGCCGGGAACCCCGTAGCCGTTACAACTTTTCTTCTAGGTCTCAGATCCATCGATGTTTCTTGGGAATAGAGTTGACCGCAAGGTCCCCAGTCTTGCGGGTCACCCGGAGCGCGTTGGCCACCAAATCGCTCGGCGTGGAGCTCAGTGGTGTTTACACCCTTCCACCGCTTTGAGGTGCGCTGACGGATTTCCCCTGCTGCCCAGGGACGGAAGATCGAGCCTCATTGCCTGTAACTACCATCACTGCCATGGAGGTATACAAGCTTAGCTTGACCTTTAATTCCCACCTGGAATCAGCAAGGGCTTCAGGAAAGGTTTGCTTCATATTGTTAAGTTACTATTTTCTGGGTTTAGTGATGTTGCCATTTAGAATCTTATTATATTATTAGCTTATTATTTCATTTAGTGAGGTCTTGCATATCCTTTTTATGATCATAAGTACCGCGAGAAAATTTACCAGGGGGAGGAGTGCTACCATGAGCTTTTTTTTACCAAGATTTAAATGGTAATGTTTCTTTTTTATACATTTTTAATGTCTTCCTGTTTTCTATGGGGCATTGCCCCCTGGCCAGTGGCGGTTCCGGTCTCTCTTGCGCCAGGGGCAAAATTTTCATTAGCGCCCCCCTTCTGTCTCCCACAAATTTTTCAGGCCAAATTTTAACAAAATTTTCAGTTATTGTTATTAATTAAATTTATTTCAATTTACGAATAAAATAATAATTTATGTTTAGTTTATTATGTAAATTATGTGATTTATTTAACTATTGTTAATTAGTGGGATTTAATTACTTTAATTTTCATTATTTAATGTTTAACTTATTTTTATTTTACTAATTAATTATATTTTATTAGTTATTTTCATTTAGTAACTGCACCGTCTACTTTACTTTAATAAAAATAAATTTTCAAAAATTTACAAAATGATTATAACCGTTAGACTATTTATTTAAAATTTTTCGCCCCTAAAACTTCTGCACCTGGGACAAGTGGCCCCTCTGTCCCTCTCCTAAAACCGCCTCTGTCCCTGGTTCTTCTGCTGGCGTCCATGCAGCTCGTGATATACCCTGTAAAACCACTGTTTCACCCTTCTACTTGTTGCAACTGCTATACGCTCAACTTGGCCTCGAGTCCCCTGAGTCTTATTTAGTTTTAAATACTCCTCATTCCATGCTAAAAGTTTGTGTTTATCCCGTCCAAAAGGTATTACTAACTTGTTCATTATGGTAGTTAATGATACTGTCCTTATTATTTAATCCAGTATTTTTTTTTGTCAAGCTGTGATTCCCCTTTTATATGCAAAGCTTGTTATGCAAAAATATCGAGTTTTTGCTTTTTGAGTCTCAACCTAGTTTTTTTTCTTATAATTAGCGCTATTCCCTTCGTTCAAGTCATGGAATTAAATAGTTCATAGCAACTCCACTGTCAAGTCTGGAAAATTTAGTGCAATAGTGGGCGTGAATTTATGCACATATTGAATAAATTAGCAATGTTAACAGTGTTGCCAATTCTTTTGTTATCTGGTAAATTTTACAATTGAGATAGCAATAAATTCTGTTCTAAGGAATTCCTTTTTCTATTAATGCTGGAGTGAAGTCAAAAGAATCTGTTATTTCATTTGTAACATTCAAATGGAAAAAAAAAACAGTTTCGGTTGAAACTGTGACAGAATACTTTGACACTTGTTTATAATATGTATCAGATCAGATTAAGTTTTTTTTTTTTTTTTACTTCGGACCCATATTTGGTCTATTCATAGCCAAAAATCACGAGTTTCTTAGATTTTTCTTTTATTTATTTCAAATTTTTTATGTTAGTACCAGATTTTTGCCAGTGTTGCCAAGTTGAACCGTAAAGATAATCAGCTAAACTAATCAGTTAAATTTGAGGCGGCTTTTCAAACAGTTCGATGTAGCGAACTGTAAATAAGGAACGATGCGGGTCAATAGTAACTCAAAGAAACTGAGTCTTTATAAAAATTAAATAAAAAAAACAAGTTTTTTAAACTGAAAGTAAGGAGCGACATTAAAACTTAAAACGAACAGAAATTATTCCGTATATGAAAGGGACTGTCCCCTCCTCAACGCCTCGCTCTTTACGCTAAAGTTTTTTATTGTTTTAAAAAATAAAGTTCTGAGACAGAGTCAAACTTTAGCGTAAAGAGCGAGGCGTTGAGGAGGGGACAGCCCCTTTCATATACGGCATAATTTCTGTTCGTTTTAAGTTTTAATGTCGCTCCTTACTTTCAGTTTAAAAAACGTGTTTTTTTTATTTAATTTCTGATCGTTTTTTAGTTAATGCAGCTTTTATTTGCATAAAAATTTTACTTTTCTTTTGCTAAATGGATGTCTTTACAAATTAACTTACGTAACTAACTTCTATATTCGTATATTTTTCTTCTGGCAAAAAATACAAAGTTGCAGATTTTTGCAGATATGAGCTTCAAACATATGTAGTAGGGTTTTCTGATACGCTGAACCTAACGGTGCGATTTTCATTAAAATTCTGTCACTTGTAGGGTATGTTTCCCCCCCCTCTTTAAAAAATCAAGTAAATTTTCTCAGGCTCGTAACCTTTGATGAGTAATACTAAACTTAATAAAATTTATATATTTAGAATCAGCATTATAAACACATTCTTTCGATACATTTATTGACATCAAAATTCCGTTTTTAAAAGTTTCGATTACTCTAGAGCCGTATTTCTTGTTTTTTTATTGTTTTTTTTTATTACGTATATGAGGGGGTTCTGCCATTAGTCAATACCACACTCATTACGTTAGAAGCAAAAAACAAATTTGATTCACAAACCCCTGATTCATAAAGGCCGTTTAATTAGAATATATAGCTATTTTAAAAGAACTAAAAAAAACTGTAGCTTAAAGAGGGAGGTATTGACTTGGGGGAGAACCCCCTCACATACGTTATAATTTCTGTTCGTTTTAAGTTCTAATATTCCTTCTTACATTTCAGTTGAAAAAACTTGTTTTTTTTTATATTTAATTTCTGATCGTTTTTTAAATTATTCTTGGAAATCCGGCGCCCCCTTCATAGAAACGTCCCTTACCCCAAAGAAACATCCTCCACGGAAATATTCTCCAGAGTAACCCCTTCCTCTAGCCCCGCCCCCCTCCAGAAAAAATCCTTCCTGAAAATGGTTGTATACTTCCCAATAACCAATAAATAATGCTGGCAAGTCCGGAGCCCCCTTCATGGCACTTTCCCTTCCCCCATGAAAACTTCCTTCATTAACAGATCCTCCAACATAACCACCGACCCACCCTTCCCACCCACAACGAGAAAAAAACCTCCTGAAAACTTCTGTATACTTCCCAATAACCAATACTATATGTTAACTTTGGGTAAAGTTCATAACTTTTAGCCCTCCCTCTGGGAACTTCGGGGATTAAGTCATCCTAAAAGACATATTTATCATATTTTCGACCATGCTGAACAAAATGGCTATCTCAAAATTTTGATCGGGTGACTTTGGGAAAAAAATAAGCCTGGGAGGGGCCTAGTTGCCCTCCATTTTTTGGTCACTTAAAATAAGGCACTAGAACTTTTAATTTCCGTTCCAATGAGCCCTCCCACGATATTCTAGGACCACTGGGTCGATACGATCACCCCTGGGAAAAAAAAAAATAAAAAAAATAAACACGCATCCGTGATCTTTCTTCTGGCAAAAAATGCAAAATTCCACATTTTTTTAAATAGGTGCTTGAAACCTTTACAGTAGGGTTCTCTGAGACGCTGAATATGATGGTGTAATTTTCATTGAGGTTCTATATCTTTTAGGGGGTCTTTCCCCCTTTTTTTGAAAATCAGCCAAATTTTCTCAGGCGCGTAACTTTTGATGGGTAGCACTAAACTTGATGAAAGCTATATATTTGAAATCAGCATTAAAATTTGATTCTTTTGATATATCTATTGGTATCAAAAACCCGTTTTCTAGAGTTTCGGTTACCATTGAGCCGGGTCGCTCCTTACTTACAGTTCGTTACCACGAACTGTTTGATAGATATATCAGAAGAATCGAATTTTGACGCTTATTGAAAGTATGTAAAATTCATGAAATTTAATTGTACCCATCAAAAGTTACGAGCCTGGGAAAATTTTCCCTGGGGGAATACCCTGCAAAACATCAAGTGATCTTAATAAAAATCACTTTATCAAATTCAGCATACCAGAGATGTGAAATTTTGCATTTTTTTGCCAGAAGAAAGATCACGTGTTTGTTTGTTTTTTCCCCCAGGGCTGATCCTATCGAACTACTGATCGTAGAAGATCGGGAGAAGGCTTATTTAATCGGAAATTAAAATTTCTAGGTGACCAAAAAAATTGGAGGTCACCTAGGCCCCCCACCCTCATATTTTCCCCAAAGTCACCCGGTCAAAATTTTGAGATAGCCATTTTGTTCAGCATAGTCGGAAAATCTAATAACTGTGTCTTTGAGGATGACAACCCCCCACAGTTCCTGGGGAGAGTGCTGCAAGTCATGAACTTTGCCCATTTTTTTTACATATAGTATTTGTTATTAGGAAGTATACAGACGTTTGGGGGGGATGTTTCTGGTGGTGGGGGGGGGGGGGTAGGTGGGAGGATATTTCCATGGAGGAATTTTTCATGGGGAAGGGAATTTTCCGTAGAGGAGGGGGGGCGGATTTCCCAGTATTATTTAAAAAAAGATCAGAAATTAAATTAAAAAAAAACAAGTTTTTTCAACTGAAAGTAAGAGCAACATTAAAACTTAAGACAAGCAGAAATATTACGTAAATGTGGGGAGTAGCCCCACTTGAAGTATTGACGAGGGGTCACCCCCTCGTCAATACCTCGCTCTTTACGCTAATTTTTTTTTAGTACTTTTTAAAGAGTCATTTATTCTAACTAAATGGTCTTAGTTATTTTGGAGTAAGTCTTGAAGAGTTGGGACAAAAATCGAATTTAAGCGTAAAGAGCGAGGTATTGACGAGGGGATGATTCCCCTAATAAACATAATAATTTCTGTTCGTTTTATGTTTTATTGTTGCTCCTTAATTTCAGCTGAAAAAACTTGTTTTTTTTTTTATTTAATGTCTTTAAGAATTGAAATTTTTTGCAAATTTTTACCAATGTTTCTTTTTAAAAAAATTTCTCCCGTTGCTACCGAAAATTGTATGAATTTAAATGGGGTCTTTTTCATTAAAAATTGAATTTCCAATTTTTTAAAATTTCTTATGATTTATATGGTTGTGTAATTTCCCACTTAGCCAGTTCAAACAATCAGGTTTCATTTCAATGTTCCTGGTACTTCAAATGAGCTTGATCCGATCATTAATGGAAGTACTCAGTACTAGTTTATGATTTAAAAATTATGGAACTTGGGACAAATAGTTTGTATTTTATGCTCTCCTGATATTTTATACATGTAATGGACTTTAAAAGAGTATTTATTGATAACCCTCACATATTTAGTAAGTTTGGTATTTAGTAATTTAGTTTTGGTAGCATACCTGGATTGAAGTAATGGATTGGATTGAAGTAAAAGAGCAAGTCAAGTTTCAATACACATTTTGCTCTAGGCCTTAGTACCCCTAGAGCTATTGATGACTCATAGGCGTTGACAGGCACACACGTGTTTTTTTTTAATGGGGAGGGGGGAGGGTGAGGAGTTTTAGATTTTCAGAAATCATACACATTAGGTGACGGGTGTCAAGCGTGGCAGAACAGTTCCAAGCGTTGCAGGATTGTGCCATGCATGGTGGAACTGTGGCATACGTTACCTCCAAGATGTACATGAAGTGACGGATAGTGGGTAACCCCTCGGGCTGGAGGGGGAATAATGAATAAAACACTTGATAATCTGAATAAGAAGTTGGCCTACCCAGAAAAACTCATGATCTAGGGAGAGTCCTGAGCAAAACCTCCTCCCCGTGCGTGCACTTCTGGGCGTTGACGAACCGTCTCGGCTCGTTCGGAAATAAAGCTCTAGCAGTGAGTACTTCCCGAGCTAACGAGATATCTCTCTTTTTGAGTTCGTGGTCATAAATTTGTAACGCATTTTTTGTTGGACGGCTTCGTAGTATGTATTTCGAAACTATACTAAACTATTCAGTGGATAACGCCTGAATATTTAATTCTTCCTCTACGAAACAATCGATTATTACTCACTCTCCTCAAAGTTGAACTTCCGTGGGCGTTGTATTCCATTAAAATGACATTAGAAACAACATGAAATGAAAAGCAGTTTTGTCTTACTCTTGGGGGAAAAAACGGGAATATACTGGTTATGGAAGTACGTCCAAGGCTTGGCGTACTTCTGAGAAGTCCTACGCTGTGTATTGAAACCTTCAGGTTTGTCAGTGAACACTTTGCCTTACTACATTATGCGAGCAAATTAATGCTTACTTTGTTATCGTAGAAACTTGGGAGGAGGCTCATTCGATTGGAAATTGAAAAGGTACTTGTTTAGTAGCCGGGAAACACGCGAGAAAGACCGCATATAGAATCTCAAAGATGCTATTGAAAAACAGGTTTCCGCTGCCTAGTGACAGAGGTATTGCTCACTCTGTAAAAAAAATATTTAAACTTTAGTTTTTGGGGGATTAAAGAGGCAAAAAAAGGTACGTGGGTTAGGTTACGTATTTAATATATGCTATGCTTTACCACCACCCCCACCCCTAATGTGCAAATATATAGCTCGAATTTGTTTCTAAACTATTATTTTTTATCCTATTTTGTTATATTTGATTACCATTAACTAAAATTCAATTCTCGCATGTTGCCCGGCTACTAAACAAGTGCCATTGAAAACTTTGATGCCCTTTCCAGGGCCAAAAATGATCAGGGGGCAACCAGACATCTCCCGTTCCCTTTTTGTTCCCATGCATCCTTTAGCCTCTTATGGCACCGGATAAAAATTTTGAGATGGCAATTTAATTCAAAATGGTAAAAAGGTCAATAATTTATCGAGCGGGCATGAACCATGCAGCCCTAAGGGCAAGGGCCTCACGTTGTAGAATCGGCCTTCTCTTGGCAAATGCATTCGGTAAAATTTTTGTTCTCCACATTCTTCTCCGTTTTCATTAGACATTGCAAATTGGTGTTCTCCAGTACGGTCCTCTAAAATTAAATTTAAATGACAATTTTTCATTTTTTGAGCTTGGTGCACCCTTAATTGTTGCTGACTTCATAAATTGGTTAGTGTGGGAGACTCCTAGACTTTCTTTATGTCTCTGGATTAAAACTCTAAGGCAAGCACTGGTGTATCCAGGGGCATCGATTCGCTTTGGCGCAGTTTAATTTTATTCAGTTTTTAAGTATATTCATGCGAATCTGTTGACTGTCAGGTGGTTGACCCCCCCCCTTCATGGATTGGGTGCAGTTTGTTTTTGATGACTTTTCTTACAACTGCATGCATCTGTCGAGCAAAGAAATAGGAACAGAAGAAAAGGGACACGAAAGTTCTAGGCAGCCCAATTCTTTTTACGTTAGCAAAAAGAAAATTACGTTATTACGTTAGTAAATGTTAAATATTCAGTCTTATGAATTTAGATCAGATAAATGACAACCTATGGACTTCGTGCTCTTTTCGAAGTAAGAAGTTTTGCATTTTGAATCAACGTTGCCAACGCTAGATAAAAGTAAACTGTACCAGTTTTCTGACTAAAATTGTACCGCGAGAGTCATTTGTATCCATCTGAATGACGGGCTAAATATTTGCCGTAACAAGAAGAAAGTTCTCGATAAACTATAGGCCCAACTTGGACAGATGTCCGATTCAGACAAGTAAAACCCAAATGTATCGAAAAATTGGTATTGTACCAAAAGCAGTGCAATTGTACCGCTTTGGCAACACTGTTTTGAATATCTAACATTTTTTTCACTGTTGTCATCCATTCTCTTTTATCACCCAAGAAATGCTTGAAATGAATTTGAATAGCCGGTATATGATGATGAACGACCCATCTATCTCACCCGTCTAGTTTTTGCTCAAAGCATTAATTATAACAAAATTCCAGAAAAGTTCCCTGTTTTAGATCTTGACATTCATCGGGATCTGAGGTTTTTTCAGGCTAGACCTACTGTCTTGATTGATTGCCTGCCTCGCTGTCTCAGAGTGACGTCTGTATTTGTCTAGACGGGAGATGATTACGCGTTATCTTGTGCAATGACGCCTTCCAATATCATGTATCACTTTCGTAAATCATATGCCATCTTCCCTACATTTCTTTACTTTGTATAATCCTGAGTTTAAAGTGTTAAAGGAATTCGGGTATTCGTCAAATAAAACCCTTGTTTGAAAAAAAAATTGCTAAATCATCTTTAGCTGGGAAGAACTATTTATATTTGATGTAGACTGATTTTTCTTGGTAAACGTTTTATGATTGTGGCTTAGGGGGAGGTGAGAGGCTAGAGGGTGGTTCCTTTAGTCTTTTTAAATAGAATGAAATTGACGGGGTGCTAACTCTCTGGCACCTGTTGTATCTTTGAAAGCCACGCTTGCCGCACAGTTCCGCCACGCTTGGCGCGTGCCACCTGATGCACATGATTTCTGATATAGCGTGACCCTTCGAGGAAAACACGGTATTTTATACATATAATAACTTGAACCGTAGGCCTTGCCCTTAGGAATATAGAGTACCCTGAATAAGCTCTTGGCTTTGCTGCCAAGAATTAGTAGAGAAAAGCAAAAAAAAAATGTTTATTTGCCCCAAACTATTTGCTACACGATCTTTAGCTAGGAAGTATCATTAATTTTGTATATTTAATGTAGATTGATTGTGTAAGTGAAGTATGAGCGTGACCAGGGGGGACTGACTTGAGCTGAGCAATTTCATATTTTAGTTGCAAAGTTGGGTACTTGCGTGTTATAGCGACCACACCAAAGAAGTGAAGGTTAATCCTAGTGAAATATACCAAAATATGATGGAACTGTAATATTTTAGTAACAAAATTGTGGAAAATACAATAACGAATTATGGAAAGCAGACAGCCCAGAACGTATTATATTAAATACCTGACCTAACCACCTCTATATATTAATTATATAATTAAAATATACCTGCATAGTTACCGTTTATCTCTCTAAGGCTAAGCTGATTATCTCCGAGTGGATGTAGAAAACTGGTTTCATTACAGATCAGGAACAAAGTATGGCCTTTATAACACGTAAGTAGCCAAGGTTGTATGAAAAATGAAGACAACTGTTGGGTCTAGAACAAGGACAGATTAAAAAAAAAGTAACAACAACGAAAAACATAGCGATTTTGCGTAGATCACCATTAAAATATAAAAACCTTTTAGCTTCTCCTGTTTTGTTCCAGAGATATTCAGATTTAATGAAACTTGCATCATTCGAAAGTGTGAATTTTGTTTTTCTTGATTAAACGGAGCAAAATATTTTTTAAAGTTCAGGACAGGGTAGTCCCTAAAAATTTCTATTATACCTGCTAACAAAACGCCAAAACTCAGCTAAAAAAATTTCATTTGATGAATTTTGCTGCTTTGGGAGTTCCCCGTGGTGCTTCCTGCTTTATTTGGAAACCTTGCTACCATTGTTTCTCTGTCTTTTAAATCAAATTTTGTAGTCCAACTGCAAATTCACAATAGCTTTCTATCATAACTAGTCCCCTGGGAGAATTAGCTTATAAACCCTTTGTATTTGAGACTGTCAGTCGACGTTGAGGCTCGCGACATAATTTTAAAGGTTTCGAATGCTCTTAACTCTGTTCGTCAAATCGATTTTCACGTTGCCGCTATCTTGGAATGATGTCTTAGAAATGAGCTCATTTTATAAGGATAGTCATATCTTAGGGATCAGGTCAATGCTCTTAGAAATTAAGCTATTTTATGTGCTCCAAGGTTATTCTTAAACTCTCTTTATGTCGAAATGAATGTAGAGCATTTTTGGCTTGAATTATTTCGAGACAAAATATGGTGTTTCAAAGTAAAACTGAGCAGTCTTGGCCAATAGAAGGCGATAGGTGACTATTTAATTAAGTGCTTCCTTGGCTGCATTGTGTTCACCACAAGCCACAATTCATCGACCGTATTGAAGGGGCGACAGTAGAAGAAAAAGTTGCAATGTCCTAGTTTATGTTTATTTTTATCTTAGTTCTCTATCTACTTTGCCTAGTTTGCTTCTTCAAGCAAACTAAGAACTTGAAACTGTTCAACGGCTGATGAAAATTCATGGTTTCCATGCCTTCATTGATGTCGCGGATAACATACACGGCGGATTAAGTAGCTGTGCCTGTGAACATGGTCGTATTTGGGGAAGGGGTTATCGGGTTTAACCCCCCCCCTCAAAAAAAAAAGAAATTGTCCACTTCGTAAAAAATTGCCTAAATTGCTTATAAATAAATTTTTGGGGCGTTTTTTTAAATTATTTTGTTGTAACCTCCCCCCTCCCCGAACAAAAATCCTGCATACGGCCTTGCATATGAATCTTCTTTGTGTCGTGGATGACGTGCAAAAACGGATAAACAAAAAAAAAATTCTTTAAAAATAAAAATTCCGTTCTGTTTTCATTTCTTTCGTTATTAATATCAGAAAACGAGAGAAATGAGCAAAAAAAAGTAGAACCGAACATAATCTAACCTTACTTTTCATTTTCGATATCAGTTGTTGGCAGATACCGGGGATGACGTCCAGTTTGCGAGTATCTTTGTCGAACCCGGCCAAACTGCCGCAAAAACGCTTGAAAAGTTGTAGCTTATATTCATATTTATTTTCTTATTTGTTGCTATTAGTTTTGCCTAGTTTGTTTCTAGTTTGTTTCTCACACAAACTTGAAGCCGGCCAGCGATAAACGAAGATTCATAGTTTCCACACCTGTATTTATGTCGTGGATAACATACACGACGGATCAAATAAAAATGTATGTTTGTTTAAAATAAAGAATTCCGATCCTTTTTCATTTCATTGGTTATTAATATCTGACTGGCGAGAGAAATGAGCAAAAAAAACTATAGAACCGAATATAATCTAACTTTGTTTTTCGTTTCCGATCTCAGTTGTTGGCAGATACCGTGGATGACGTCCAGCTTGCGAGTACCTTTGTCGGACCCGGCCAAATTGCCGGAATCCTTCCTGCTTAAAAATAAATTTGGCGTCTCTATAGAAGCTTATATCTCCTGCCAAAATTGATTTCATTTGTTGAACATCTACAGTTGGGTGTGTTACTGATTTATTTCTCCTGTTTTAGATACTGGTCACCAGGGGATCCTTGCTGGTTGAATTTACTTGCTTTGTTTTTGATAAGTCATCCTTAACTGGATATGTACTATGATTTGCAAATGAGTTTTTTGCAGCAGAGTCATGCTATGTTGCATTAAATAAAAGTTGATAATTGGTTTGAAGCACCTGGTTACTGCATATATACTATATTACAATCGATCATTCTTTAAAGTCGTGGATTTAATTTATTGGTCGTTGGTACTGCCAGTTAAGGCTTAGGTATAGGTGATTAAGCCATGCAATTGGCATAACAACGAAGAATGATAGTAATTAGAAATGTGAAATAATGTAACCTTCGCATCAGAGGTACTCAGGGAAGGGGGGCTCCTTTCCCCGAAATCTGGAATTTGCTTGAATATATGGCTTATATTGTAATATATTACTTGAATATACATGTTACCGTGGATGTCCGATCTGGTTAATGTCGACATTCACCGGTGAATGTCCGAAATTTCTTTTTCTCTGCTTGGATTCAATTAGCTTTGCGAGTCAGCTTTTTCAGTCTTATGCAAGCTATGATGGTAAAAGTTAAAGCTAGGTTAGATTATGTTAGTTTAGGTTAGGTTGGATTAGGTTAAATTTGGTTATAAATATCAGAAATGGGTTAAAAATCGAAGCTAACCTAACCAAGCCTAACCTAACCTGACATCATCAAACCTTGCATTAAACTGAAAAAGGTGAATAGCAGCTTTGACTAAATCCAAGGAGAAAAAAGGTATTTCGGACATTCACCTATGAATATCGACATTCACGAATGTCGGACTGTCACGGTAACGTATATACAGCATTAAGATTATCAAACAAAACTTGTCGTTTTTATCCCCTCTTGAAATTGGTTGGAACGGGGGTTCCCCCTAATGTGCAAATATATAGCCCAAATTTGTTTCTGAACTATTATATTATCATCTTTATTTCACATTTGTAAAAACGGAAGGCTCAGCAACGTTATCCAATGAAAGTCCAAGAATAATGCCAAATAATGATAAAAAATGCTGTCTATCTAGTGCAGTATTTTTTAATCAGGATTTTCCATTATGATATCTCTAGAGAGTGGTAGTTTCGCCACCTAACCTGGTATCTTAAATGATGGGGTCAAATGCCTCATTTTGATCAAGTCTGCTTTTTTAGAATTTATTTTGCAGTGTTTTCAATGGTACTATGCGCTAACACATTAGACATGATAAATTATTTTTACGAAGCAAGATACCTAAACCTGCACTACACGTGTCCCGACAGTTCGACAAGTTAACGGTTTTTGGTCCTCCCAAACAATCTAATGCGGATAAGATAGATGGCGTAAGTGAATTTTTATAGCCTAGAATGAGTCTCCTAAGTTGCAGAGAAACTATATTACTACCAACGACTCACTGCAGCTCCAAGATGCATGAGTCGAAGGGTGCAAGTGTGCACGCTCCTCCAACCAATTTACTAAAAGCTTCACCTTTAACCCCATTTTGTGTAGTTCCAGTTCTTTTCTTATGACCTCTTCCTACCCATCTTTGGACGACCTCTATTTTATTTGACCCTATATGGATGGTCAAAGGGCTCAATCTTTGGCTATATGTCATCCTTCATCCATAAAATTAGGCCTAATCTTCTTAACATTCCTTTCCTTAAACCCTCTGTCCTTCAACATCTCCCTCCCCTAAAAAAAGAACAGGAATATTCGGGAAAATATTTAAAAACTTGTATAAATTTGAAAATTTCGAGGGTTCAGGAAAGGGTGATAGGAGGGTGGCAGGAATTACCTCTCCTGCTTCGTGTGCCTACCCAATACGTATCAACTAGCTGACCCTTTTTATTATGTCTGTTTGTCAAAGCTCTTGACTGCCCTCTAACTGTGCTTATACTGAATGCTCATAATTAAATACCTCCTCCCACATTTAAAAAAAAAAGAAATGAACTATAACAACTGTATTTTTAAACTCTTTCTAAAAGAAAAATCTTTTAAAATTCCTTCTTTGTCACTTTTCTCGTTTATTTATTGATATAGTTTGTTCAGCTACTAAACGGTTTGTATCTGATTATATCTAGTCCTTCTTTCAGCGAAATTCGATCTCTTTAGGTTTTACATTCGATGCCATTTTTTTCAGGTTCAAAGGATTTTCGAACGATTGAAACACTTTTAGAGGATAGTGGATTGAAGTCAGAATCTCCTAGATGTGGGGCTGTTCTATCCATTGTTAGTAAATTGTGTGCAGAGCTTGAAGAAGCTAAAAAGAGGGTAAGTTAATAAGATAATCTATTTTTCTTCTTCTGGATGAGTCTTCTTGCCCATAATACCTGCATCAATTCTTCCCTGCCAAATCCAAACATATCTACTCTCTTTAAACAAACAACAATTGTTTATGTCCATATATATGTTTAGCTTAGACCATATTATGTATTGCCTATCTTATATCTTTGAACGAGGAACTGTTGATGTATTTATGTATAATTTTCACTTGAAAACGGCTACATATTTTATTTATATATTTTTTTTTTTGAAAATTGGGATCCTTGAATTTTCTGGCATGAAAAAACTATCCAGGTAGGTCACGAGTTTGAAAAAATTTGTTTAGGGCGTTAATTTTGGAAAAATAAAATCGTGTGAGTGACGTCATATTTATATACATTTTAAGACAGAAAATTGCGTGATCCCCCCCCCCCAGGAGTGGTCGTATCGTTTTTAGTATCTATGACGGTTGCAAAATTATGCAAGATTACAGATGACTGAACAGTTAAAGCAAAAGGCATGGAACAAGGAACAGAAAAAAATCACATTGAATTGCAAAGCAGAACATCGCACAACGACATCTGCTGTTAGAAGACAAAAAAAAATTAGAATTAGAATGAAGGACCGTGTTATTTTAGCGTGCTTTATTGGTTAGAAGAGTAACAAAGCAAAATTACAATAGAATGAAGGAACGCGTACCTGGAAATTGGAAAAGAGCAGTGCTTGAATGCTAATAACTTTTTCAAAGCTAATTTGAGCAAATTAGCCACATATAGGATTTGCCACCCCTAATTACATGTGGTAAGTGAAAATATAAAAAAAAATCGTAATTTTCCCCCACCAGATGACTTGTTATATTTTAATCAAAATCAGAAAGGCTTCTTCGTCATTTTTTACTGCTAAGTCGATTTGGCATCTGAATCACCCATATGTTAAGAACCACATATCCTGAAACAAATTGCGCTTTCTATGAATTTGGGAACCCCTTTGCTAGTTCTCCATTATTCAAAACACACTCAAGAAGTTTGCTTTGTTTGATCTGAGCAAACCAGTATTTTTCCCCCATTCGGTTATAATTAGCTTATTCTTTCGTGAAAAAAAATTATGATGTAGGTATATTTTAATTAGATATTTAATATATAGAGGTGGTTAGGTCAAGTATTTAATATAATGTCTTTTGGGTAGCCTGCTTTCCATAATTATCTGTTGTAGTTTCCATAATTTTGTTACTGAAGTATTATATTTTCATCATGTTTTGGTATATTTTGTTAGGATTAACCTAACTTCACTTCTTGGGAGTATTCTAGATAATGGACCAGTACTACCCTTTTCATTGATATGTTTCATCCAAGGCCTGGTCTCACCGTCAGTTTGCTTGCAACAATTATACCCAACTTTTTCCGACCACTCAGTGCCGCATACCCTTTTTTTATGTAAAGGTCGTTCGTTTTTATTTCAAAGCGGAAAACATGAAAAATAAGAATTAACCAAATCTATATTTAGCCACTAGAATCATTGCCTTAATAAAACGTTAGTTGGCGCCCTTTTAAACAGGGTAATAAAATTCAGTAATAATACATCTTTGACCGGGAATGACCGGGTAAAACATGGGTCTAGTCAATAAGGAGCCGTAGTATGCGATGGTATTGAATTAAAGCGGACTTCCTCTATAATTATCTCAAATACCCTTTGTTGATTTGAAAATGTAAATAAAATATATTGAAGCAATTTTATGAAATGATAGCAGGGAATAGGTTTGATAAAAATGATAAAAGATTTGTAATAGTAAATCTATGGATGGAAATATATTGGTAAAATACCTTGCAATATTTACTGATTTGAAAATATAAATGAAGTATAATTAAAAAATGACACGAAAAATAACTGCAATAAAAATGAACTGAAAGATTTAAATGAATAGTTAAAATATGAGTGTAGTCCATAAGGAGCCGAAATATATAGTGGCATCTACTTAAAGCGGACTTCCTGTACAAATTTCTCAAATACCTTTTGTAATATTTATTCATTTGAAAATAAGTATACTAGAGATTTTTCGTGAAATGATGATAAAAATATATTTACTAAAAATATAATAATGGATTTATAATGGTAAATCTATGGATGAAAATAAATACGTAAAATATGGGTCAAGTCCACGAGAAGCCGTAGGGCGGTATGATGTTTAATTAGTATCACAGTACACTATGGTGGAAAAGGAAATCTATGGATGATGTAATCTTTTGAGGGAAATTAAATGCTAGAATATGATTCCGGTCTATCAGGAGCTGTAGTACAGGGTATTCAATTATGGTGGGCTTCTTGTATAACTACTGCAAATACCCTTTGCAACATTTATTAATTTAAAGATATAAATAAAGTTAATGTATAATTGTAAGGTTATGAGAAAAAAAAAGTACAATAAAAATGGCATAAAATATTTATGATAATTAATCTGTGGATGGAAATGAGTACGGTGAAATACAGGTTTAGTCCGTAAGGAACCATAGTATACGTTCATAAGTTTTTTAATCCACATTCACAAACAAATAAATAAATTAAACAACACTTTCACGCTGGAGAAAACCTATGATGGTTTGCGATCGCGCCAAACTTCACGTAACTACTTACCTTTTAACTCAACTATTTACATAAACCTCAACTATTTAATTAAAACTATTATAAATAAACCAAAAATAGATAAACTATAACCTATATATATGAAAACAAATATTGATAAATAAATAAATAACTGAATTAAAAATAATAATAGATAAATAAAATATAAAAGAAAAGTAATAATAACAAATCCAATCTCCATCACTCATAATACTCAAATCCCTCTCCCCTCCCCTTCCAACCTTACCTTAGTCCCTACCCACCCATACCTTCCCAGCCCATCCTTATTTCTTCCTCCCTTACCCAACTTACCAGCCATAATAAAATTTAACAAATTCCCCCCAAAAAATGATCCTTAATTTTTTTTTTTTAATTGAGGTACGTGTTCCGCCACTCTAATGCTCAATGGTAGCTCATTCCATACTGATGGACCCAGGTCTTTCATTGAGAATGAAGACTTGTACCACGACGCAAATCAACAACTATATTATCACTGATATCTAGTTCCATAAGTATGTAGGTCACTATTAATTTGTTAAAAATTCTTAAAAACATCAGGAGTTAAACGGTGTTAACGGTATTATACGGTGGTATAATAATAATAATAATTTATTCATAACCCACTTTTATACAAAGCAAGCGGAGTAAATTGCACTAAAAAAAAAAAAAAAATCAAATACACAGAAACAAAGATAACTTAAACCTTTACGGATCTGGCGCAAATCATTCTTATTCAATAAAGAATATATTCCACTTAAAAACAAGACAGTGGTCACAATGTGCGGAATACATTTTAGCTAAATCTTGGCGTGAATATTTTCCACGATTAGGTACAATTTTCGCATATCCAATCTTCAACTTTTCTTAAACATCTCTCAGAACCTGAAGACGCAAAAAAAAGTTGAATGTAGAACAAACACCAATTCCTAACCGCCGTAAACTCGCAACATTGCGAATTACTGAGGATCAACAAGACAAATTATGAAATTTGTAATACGGGATTGATTAGTGTACGGGATTAATTTAGTTTAATTAGTATACACTGCTTTTACGGTTAAAAATATTTATAATGATGAATCTTTGGATGAAAAAGGAAAGATAAATGGGGGTCTATCACTAAGGAGCCGCAGAATACGGTTGTATGTAATTAATATGGACTTCTTCTTTAATTACCCTGGATATCCTTTGCAAAATTGTGTACAATTTTATTACCGCCATAAAATCGGTCTTCTCAGAATGTATCCAATTTTTTGATCCGACGATGATATTTACATTTGAAGTTTTTCAGAAATATTTTATAGTGTTCTGTTTCTTTCCTTTTTTTTACCAAAACAGTATTTATGAGAACATACATCCATTTATTTCATGAATTGCTCGGCTGATAAAGTAGGCTACAGACTGAAACCAATGCAAGTATTTATGCTAGAAGCCCAACCAGGCAAAAGGGGGAGCTTATCGATTTACCGACTGTCTAGTCATTATCATTTACTGTGTACTACCGTAACGGTATTTCGGTAAAAATCCGTAAGCTTACGGTAAAACTAACTAGAGTATGGTAAACTATTGGCGAAATTGGCAAAGCTTCACGGATTGATTTTGTTATCTCAATTTTTTACCGACTTGCCGAACATATTGGATGCGTCTTTTTATACCCTCCCCTATACGTGGTGCAAGGCTGTATCCAGGGAGTATATCCCCCCCCCTGAAATGTTTGTCCGACTCGTAAAAACGTAACAAACATGAATATATGCATATTATTGATGTTTTTTTTATTTATTTTTTTTGTAACCCACTCTCCCCTCCCGAAAAAATCCTTTTGTAAAACACTCTCCGAAAATAAATCCTGGATACGGCCCTGATGTGACGTGTCTGATTTTGACGCAGTTTTTTCCGCGCTTGAGAAGTTCGATTACCCAATTACATATAATTTACTCCTTCTAATTATTTTCATCGTTCTAATATTAATAGATGTCAAATGCACCCTATTATTTTTTCTAAAAGATAACAGGCCACAAGCAGATTAAATATCTTGCAGTCAACCCCCCCCCTGAAAAAATACAAAAGAATGTGCATTGTCAGTTTAATATACGTATTCTTATATTTAGTAATCAAAATGTTAATATTATTTGATTTATTAAAGTTATAAAAGTAAAAACATTTTTTTTCTCAGTAAAATGCAAATTACGTTCTGGCCTTGGGAAGGCATAGGTGTTTTGAGCCCTACTCATGTTAATTTCTGCTCGTTTAACGTAGATATGAGAAATAGTTTTTATGTGAGCTATTAAACATCTGTCTACGATGTTTTTGTAGCCCGCTAGCCCCACACCTTGAGAAATGACACAAAAGTGCCATTTTTAGTGCCTTATGGCAAATGCAGATGATAGAATTTATAAAAAGCACTTATATATGAAAAATAGCTTTTAAATAAGCCATTGAACCTCTCTCTACGATTTTCTGGTAAACCGCTAGCCCCGAAGAAAAAAAAAACGGGAGACAGATCAGTGCGCTTACACCATACAAAAAAGTGATTTTCGTTGTTGTTCAGAGTGGGGGACTGTAATTTCCCTGAACTAGGGAAATTTTAATCTTTCCTCATTTTAATCTAACGCCATTTTTGAGCGGTTTCAGGCTTTTTTCGAGATTACCATAAATTTCTTTTTGCAATAAACTTTTATTTTTAATACAAACGGAACTAATAGTTACCATTCCTGAATCATTGTCTGAGTTCTGAGTTCTTTATTTAACAGTAAAAATCATAAACAAAAAACTACTTCAACAAAATCTTGCCCGTAAGGCTCCACGGCCGGGAAAGAACAGGGGAGGAAAAAAAAGAACACAAAAAAAATAAACAAGTCTAAAAAAATTCCGTCACCCACCTTAATAATCCTCAGAATGACAAGCTAGGCAGGGGGTAGCACATGATTTCACCAACTCAAATAACTATCCAACTCAATCCAGAGACATCGACTCCAAGGGAAACTGGAAAAACTTGGTTACTAGCTAGAAACTCCCTAACATAATTTTTTAACATACCAAACGAGTAGCAGCTTCGTGCAGACACAGGGAGCGTGTTCCAATTTGTTTTTCACTAGGCGTTTTTTTTCTAAGCGCGTTTTATAACTTTTGGTTACTATGGGCTGTTGTTCGTTCTCTACCAGACAAGTAGGTTTCGAAGTCTCGAATTGGTTTCAAAGGCAATTTGAGACAATTTCTGCGAAAACACGTGTTCCAGGGTTCTCATTTGATCTGCCATCAGCGGTCAATGGACAAGAATACGAGTATATGGGCGGAGCTTTTATACGCACCAAGACTGTAGTAGCCAAACATTACTGAGTCGTCAGTCTACTGTCTATTATTTATATACAGTGCTATACTACTACTACTAACAACTCACCGCAGCACCAAGCCGCCTGAGGCCAACACAGCTACGCACGATCCTCCTCCACCTATTCAAAGCCTCCCTTTTTACACCCTCCCAGGAAGTTCCCATTTCCTTTAAATCTTTGTTTATGATATCCTGCCACCCCAGATGAGGACGACTTGCTTTCTGTTTAGCCCTAGATGGTTGGCCGAAAAGAACAATCTTCGGGAATCTGTCATCCTTCATCCACACAACGTGCCCTAGCCACCTCAACCTTTCTTTCATTATAGCCCTAGAGAGCGGTATTGAACCACATTTTTCGTATAGCCTATTGTTTGAAATACGGTCAGTCAGCTGGGTACCCAAAACAATCCTTAAGCAATTTCTCTGGAAAACATCTAGAAAATTTTCATCCGCTTTTCGGAGCGTCCATGCTTCAGAGCCATATTTGACCACTGTCATCACTGTAGCTTCTAATATTCTAATCTTGGTTTGCAGACTTATATTCCTATTCTTCCTAACTTTTTTTTAGCTGTGAACAAACATTCTGAGCCTTGGATATTTCTACATTTAAGACCTTCACAGATCTCAACATCTTTGCTAATAGTGCAACCAAGGTAAGTGAAGCTGCACTCAAGGTCAATCTTCTTATCACTCAATGTCACGTTTTCGTCTTCACTTATTCTTAGCCTTAGTGATTTAGTCCTCCTAACATTAATTTTCAAACCGATTCTATCACACTGAACTGGCAAAACCTCTAAAACTTCATTCATTTTGCTCGCACTTTCATCTAGAACACTTAAATCATCAGCATAATCCAAGTCCAAGAGACTTTTCCCCCCCCATTTGATTCCGTGGTCTCCCATTGCCTTTCCTATGCTCCTTAAAACAAATTCCATCAAAATAATGCATATAGGAGGATAAGGAGGATAGAAAACAGCCCTGCTTAACTCCTGATTTAATACAAAACCAGCTGCGGACCTTAGTTCCTGTCTTAACCGCAACGGTTTATTCTCGTACATAGCACTAATCACTTTAATGCATTTGTCTGGTATACCATACAAGGATAAAACCTTTACTAAAGCTCTTCTATCAACAGAATTGAACGCTTGCTCGTAATCTATAAAACTGAGGACCAAAGGTATACAGTGCTATCTTAGTTTGAAAGTGAATTTTCTTGTCATGGGGCTACTTTCTAGTATTACTACTAATTAAGGAGGAAAGGGAAACTTTAATTTTTAGCAATAAGAGAACTAATAAAATATAGAAAGCATGTGTGATGCCGTTTCTGTACCTCAGTCCAGAACACCGAAAATTAAATCAAAACTCAACAGAATTACTAACTGCTTGTAAAAGTAGATAGTAACACTTTCGGACCCATGGGAAAATGCTCGTTTTTAGTATCTCTAAACTTTTCTATCTTTTTTTTTTCAATATTTGGCAATATGGCTAAGGAATTTTCGCGCACCTTAAGCACTTTAGATTTTAACTCATTTTCAGTTTGGAACTACCAACTACTTCCTTGTTTGCTTGCGCAGAACTTTCCACTTGAGAGCAGAAACGCCGCTTGAAGAAACGAAATCTTTGGGGAAAGATTTCAGATAGTTCTATCTGACATATTCTATGGAACTCTACTTCAGCTTACATACTGCTGCCTCTGGCTGAAGGACAAGCAAAAACTATTCTTTTTGGTCCCAGTCAAGAATTATAGCTTTCCAAAATATAATGTCATAGTCATTGATCCAGCCAGAGTCCCAAACTTTCCGTAAAAGTCGCAGAGATCCTTACCTCTTTTTCGCCATAAACTGTAAACAGCAGAAAAAAAAAATGCAAATTAAGAAAAGGGATAGGCAGGTCAGGTTAAAATATAACCTGTATGCAAATAAAGAGATGTAAAGCGTACAAAACTTAGAAAAGTAAGTAGTTCTCGCTAAACCTTTAATATCAAACCTGAAATGATACTGATGCCAAAATTTGTAATCTCTATTCTTTACTGCCAAGATACACTAGAACTGTATAGTTTTTGCTGTTAAAATGAAAGGGGAAAAAAAAAATCTTAGATTGAATAGGGGAGCGGGGCTAAACTTTCAGAAATGTACTCTTTCGTCGCAATTCCAGACATGCATCTTTACCAACATCGCAGTTATCATTTAATGCAATTTATTCAGGAACTTGTTACATTTATGATTTCTTAGGAAAAAAAAAAAAAAACAAGGGAAGAACTCACATCAGAATAAAAAAAACGCTAGTGACTTCAGCATGTCAGAGGACCTAACAATCCAAAAAGCTTTAAGATCATTGATTAAGATCATTTAATGGTTATTATGTTTATCATGATAGGTTACTTAACATTTTTGTCAGATGTCACCTTAGAAACTCTTCATGACTGAAATCAGTATTGTGCTCCTAAAATGCCAAATGACATGATTTTTAGTGTGAAAGAAGCAATGTAGGCCAGAATTCTTTGTTCAGTAAGCTCTTGCCTACCTTTTATTTACGACCATCGACCTCAAATTTGTTTTACTTTAGGTCGAGTAGAGCGTAATATGACAAACTGCGTAATGTGACAAAGGGCATAAGTGTGATATCAGTACTAATATGACAAAGTATTATGAAGATGGCGAAATCGAAAATTATTACATGCCTTTTTTTGCTACTCTTCTATGTTAGTTTACTTTTTTTTTACACAATTTGTCAGATTTGTGTAGTTTAGTTCTTACATCATAATATTTTTTATTATTGTCAATATTTTTTTTTTTTAAACAGCGAGCATATGAATGAAAATCATAAAAAAAAATTATAGAAATCATGGAAATATCTGGAAGAGAGTGGGCCCCCAACCCTCCTCCATAGTGTCTTGCTATACAAATTATGAAAACCCATCAAGGACATATACAAGATTTTTTTTTCGGGGGCGGGGGAGGTATTTTTTCGGGAAGGGGATTTACAAATTTTTTTTAAAAACGCATAAAAATGTTTGTTTTATATGTATTTTTGTTACGTTTTTATGAGTGAGACATTTTTTTTTGGGGGGGGGGGTCATTCCCTTTACCCCCTTCCTCCCTGAGTACGGCCTTGCTGACCAGCCGGCCTGGGCTATTTATAGAAGCTTGTAACTACTAAAGTTTGGGTGCCAAAATATTTTTGGCGTCAATTCGCCTCATTTTGGAGTCAATGTTTCTCGTCTCGGATTATTTGGTAGATTTGATCTGCTCATTAGTTCATATTTGAGTTATTTTTACTAGAGAAAAAAATATGATGCTTAGCTGCAATATCAAGTCCGAAAGAGCATTATAAAAATAGACATGAACTAAAACCCGCGTGTGAATTAACTTAGGTATACTCTAACAGTCTCGGCGCCATTGGCATTTAATTCAAGTGAACTTCCTTTGTTATTAATCTTGAAAAACCTGTCAAAGAAAGAGTTATTTCTGTTATTGCTTGCATGTGCACGGAGTGCTTGTGCACTTTTAGAAGAAAAAAAAATCACTGAACATACAGCCAGTCAGGTTGGAAGTGAAGTTCTCTCCTTGCATGCCTTGCTTTGACACTAGCATCTTAATAAACTTTCTTTGGAAGCTCAGATTTGTGTAATAAATGAATATCTTGGGAAATGGGCATAGAAAATTTCGAAAGTGCAGTTTCCAGATGTTTCCAATACATACATGAATCATTAACGGCAGAAAGATAGCTAATACAGAAATCCAGATGGCACAAAAGTAAGAATAAATTTGTCTCTTGGATAGTTCCAATTCAAAAATATAAGCTATGTTCTAAGTATTAGAACCAGTGCTCAAGGGAGAGGGGCTTCAAGCCCTTTCCCTAAATCTCTTTTTTCCGGGTTTTGGGCACTTCTCTTTCAAACCATGAATTAGTATTTGTCCTTTTATTACCAACCCCTAAATTTCATTTTTGTCTGGGTGTTGGCACTTCTTATTCAAACTCTGAAGTAATATTCGTCCTTTTATTACTGGGCCTCCCGAAAAAAAATCTTGCACACGTGGCTAATTAAAGTTCTTGTAGGCTGATATTCAAGAGTGCATTCATATACTTTTTAGAGTCGAATATTTCATTTGAACTCTTTTCCAATCAGTTGTCACTTTGGAGTTGCTGGATATGCTCCCTCTATGCATTAAGCCATTTTGTATTGGCATCGAATACGAATATCCGTTTTCGACTAACTATTACTGGAAACCACTACAATTATTTGTTTCATAATTTATTACTTTACCAGTGTTGTCATAGGCTATATTCAAATTCTAAAGGTTCATTGTTGCAACCATCTTTTAGGAAAGACATCACCTGGCCCTAATCCAGCATTTACAAATGGAAAGGTTAAATCAAATGTCACAACATTCAGCTGGTGATGTCTATGCTATAAAACCAGAAAAGGTAGGATCCTAGTTGCCTCTTTTTATTTGAAACACCTGGAAATGGTATTCTGACCGTTTCTCTAATAATAAATGTATTGCTCAGCTTTCCGTCTGGTATTTGCGACTAAAGAGCCAAGCCAGGGTTGCCACTCAGTGAGAAAAAACACTAGATTTTAGTTATCTTGGTTGATTTAGTGATTTTCTTCAATAATCTAGTGATCCTGCCCTAGCCAAGCATATTTGTTTGTGCTTTCCTGGCAGGAATGTTATGTAAGTTATGTATTTTGTTAGTAGTAACCTATTGCACAGTTTCAACAGTACATTTCAACCGTACATTCAACCCTTCAAGAATATGGTCAAAAGTGTAATAGATTGAAAACCTACATGAAAATATACATTGGAATTGCGCAAGAAAAACCCCTGCCATTGACAGTGTATTTACACGTGAACATTTTAAAAAGCTTGGCAAGCTTTTTTTTATTGTTAAGAATTGCACAGTGAATGTTTCGTTTGAGGTACACATTTTTTATGAGCCAATCAGAGCTTGTTCCATACGCGATAAATTGAGTTGTGGTTGGGATTTGAATAAAATAAATAGTTTTCTCAACAATTCATATTCGTAGGAGAATTTAATTCAGAGAGAGTAGCTTATTTGATAAGATATTAGTGGAGAAAAAATGAGTGGTACATCTACAGTATTGGAGATTAATGACGGAACCGACAGTAACAGCAACGATATACGAGTGCCCAATGTGGCTGTTGAAATAATCGCTTGCTGTAGACTATGCCTTGAATGGGACACTATGTATGCTAGATACGTAATATCATTAAGCATGTTTAAGCAGGAGGAGCAACTATGTTTTGCTGGAAAAGTGAATATTCTCCATATAAATAAACTTCGGTCAGCATTAGATGTCCTATCGAAATATATTGATGAGAACAAAATGCATCAGTGAATATTATTATTGTAATTATGTTCAATAAAATCTTTTCTAAATCAAAGGAATTTTCTTTCTATAGTAGACTGGCGTATGCTTTCTAGCGTAAAAAAGAAACTCTGGTTAGTCTGATGTTGGTTGAGAGAGTGTTATGACTAAAAAATGGAAATATTTGAGAAAAAGCGAATCTTGGGGAATATAGTGTTTATGGAAAGACATTTGATTGTAGATGACAATTTTCTAGATCTGTCTATTCAAAGTAAGATAGTTTCTCGGGGAATACTTTTCGATATAATGAAAACTGATTCTCCATCATTAGACTATTGTATGAAGCTTCTACGCCGTGTTCCAAATGCATTTACACAATTTATTGATATATTGATCACGACACGGCAAAATGATATTGTGGATATATATATATATTTATTTATGCCCGCTTACAATGGAGAAATGGAGAAAGAAAAAAAAAGCGGAGTACAAAATGAAACAAAAAAAGAAGAAAAACATGTTCAACACTAAAAATTAAATACAGGTATTTCATTCACTGAAACAGTTGAGTCAGCGGTGAGTCGTAGAGTTTACTGAGGGATCGTCTTGAGGCTCTCCGTTCTAGATCAATCACCTTGGTTGATGGATCAAGGATTCCATATATGGATGAGATCTCCGTGTTAGAAAATCTCAGTAGAAGTCCCAGCAAAAATTTTGCAAATCTGTAGTACGTGGTTCGTATTTTTCGACGCTCGGTGAGCGACAACATTTCCCACAAGGGTGATATATACCAGATGGCAGGAGAGACGACGGCGTTGAATAGTTTTGACTTAATAAGTCGATTAAATGACCACTTGCATTTGACAGCTTTTCCATATGCTGAGCGGATAGATTTACAGACTGATTCAGTCAACAAGCCTCTAGTTGACCTAGGCGTCTGGCCATACGTGATACCAAGGTAATTTAGGGACTGGGACTGATGGATTCCGATACCGTCAAGGACAATATAGGAATTGGTTGAGTTGGTGCCACTAAAAACGATAAATTCGGTTTTCTCTATGTTGACTCGTAGTCCTATTCTTCTGTATAGGGTCACTAAGAGACGAAGATTCTCTTGTAGACCCCTCAGTATGCTGCTTAGGAGCAACAAGTCATCAGCATAAGAAATGAAACTTAGATCCAAGCCCTCAAAAAGGAACGTCCCTAAAGCGAGTCTAGTTACAGAGTAAATCGTAGAATTGAATATGATAGGGCTTAGAGCAGATCCTTGCCGAACTCCTTTGAAGTGTTGAATGGGTTCAGAAAGCTTATGCTTGTCGTGACCGGCGATTGTTTTCCATCCCAAAGCTGAACGCATATGCATATGGGAATATCAGTCATTGATAACAAGAACAGTGTAGGGGTTGACTCCTGAATCCAAGAGGCGCCACAGTGCTTGCGAGTGGACGACAGAATCGAGCGCAGTAGAACTGTCAACGCTGCAGGCAAAAAATAGTTCTTTAACTAAAGATTTAGACCTCAATATTCTTCTTAGTAGCCGATGGGCGTGTCCACAGCCCAACCGCTTTCTGAATCCAAGTTGTTTGTCTTCCATTACAGCGTGTGACGTAATATGGGCAACAGTACCTTCTCAAATACTTTGCTGATAACCGATGAAACTGAGATTGGTCTGTAGCTTTTACAAAGCAAGGGATCTCGATTATTTTTCAGAATATTGGATGTGCGGCAACCATGAAAGTTGGCAGGTGTGTGTCCCTGCTTGATGCTCATTTGGAATAGTAAGGCTAAATACTTATGTAGACGTTCTGTGCCGTGCTGTAAGTGCCTCGGAGTGATCCCATCGAGCCCTGGAGACTTGTTCTTTTTCAATTTTCTCACAATTATCTCAATATGCCATTTAGAAACAATGACATCAGTGCGGCGGAGTTTTGCGCTGATTAATTGCCTATCGAACTTAGATTTATATATGGAGTCCATCTCGTTGGGTGGTGGCGCAAACACGTCCTTGTACTGATTTAATCAACTTTCATTAGGACTGGAACTTTGCACATCAGTATCAGCCCTTTTAGATTGGCATCGCTTCCATAGGACGTTTGGGTCACTCCTGCAATCACAAGACAACTTCTCCACTTGCTGGACTTGCATATTCTCGACAGTACGTTTGAATTCTTTTTTTGAATAAGCAAATTGAAACATATGAATTCTATAGAATGAATGAGAATAGTATCATTGACTATACAAAGAGATATGACAAGAGTGAAGTCACACTCTATTGTAGAAAATGTGAGCCTGAAATTGCAGTACATCAGGATCAGTACACTGTGAATTCAGATAATCTACCTGCATTAGTTGTTGTCGACAAATACCTATACCTAGTTGAAGATGAAATCTAAAGAGTTGAAAAGTCGTTTTATCATCTATATAAATTTTTATTAATAAACAATTTCACATACATTTTTAGAACATTTTATTCGTAGGGCACTAAGATCAATATTAAATACGCTTGAAAGTATATTTTCCACTAGAAAGTCGTTCAATCGAGGTAATTCAACTTAGATGTAGAGAAACTGCTTGTAGGTATAGCCACGACATCTGAACATGAAAAAGAGTAGTGCATGAAAGCCACATGTCTTAATCGTTAAATCTTGTACTCTTTGTTGATTTTGAATTATAATTTTCCCACTGCTTTCAATGATGTTGCTGAGGTATAGAGTGTAGTATTTATACAACAGGCGAAAAGGATCAAAAAATTCAATATTCTTCTCTATTTGAAAGATGCACAGCCAATGACTGGTCTTCAAAGTCGATAGTCTAATATTAACAATGATTAAGGTATTGTTAACATTTGGAATTTTTTCAATGAATTCCGATGGTATGCAATAGGACTTGTACTGGGGCATGTATGGATCCATACTAAATACGTTGAATATTTGGTTTGTGTTCATGGTGCTAGGTCTAGTAGGACAATACCGTCGGGTGTGATTTCCCAATAGGTTTCAAATTGACTCTCAGTCAAAGCATCGGCAAATGTACACTCTATACGTACATTCCCTGTTCCCGTACTATGCTCACATCCTGAGTACCCGACAAGTCAAAAACAATTACCCCAAAGTTTTTTGAAAATATTGAATCGGTTATTCCAGTTTCAAATAGTTGAGACTCATGATCTAGGGATTGTTTGGTCAACTCGTACAGAGTTCTATAGGATTTTTTGTCAAAAGATAGAGTGCACAGTGGGATACCATTCACTTTGCACACAAGGCTAGATAGACCGAAAAAATTAAAATCACGGGGGATTCAGTCCAGGATCCAACGGCACTGCCATTCTTTACAAAGGCCAAAGCCACTTTTGATGGGATTTCTCCATTGATAAATGATGAATCGCTATAGTTACGAGAGTCGGTGGCAATGTGACGTTGATTGGTGATCGTATGGGGGACAAGATGTTTAATGTTGTTGCCATTGGCTCTTAGCTTTTCCACTGCCAATGCAACAGAGCTCATAACCTGTTGTTCTCGGACGGGGAGAATTGCCGATGTGATAATGACATGTGCATCGGGTGCTGCAGGAAGTGTTTTTCTCAAATTGGAATTCAATGGGGCAATCTGTAACTTTATGTCAATCTTGACATTGGGGGGTAACCATTGGGATATATTGAATGTCTCATGATTTAACTTTTCAACCAGATAATACTCCTGGGTCACTGCAGTAGTCAACTCACCATCGGTATCCAAACCTGATTGATATTCATAGCCCAATGATTGTACTCTTAACTCCTTGTATGCTTTTGGTGTCATCGTCATAAAATGCGTGTAGCTTGCACAGTTTGATAAATTATTGCTAGTGCTCACCAATGTACCATTAATAAATATATTAATTTGTTTGAATAGGTTGTGTAGAATACAGTTCTCGTAGGAGAGACCATCGCCAGCATTTGGAGTAGTATTATCCGACTTTTTCTTCACCGCAACATTTAAATCAATAAATGTTGATGACAAATCAATGAAACATTCATCATTGGAAAATATTTGAAAGTTCTTATTTTATAAGAGGGGTTGTCGGGGATGAAATTGTTCATAGTAGCCATACTTGACACTGACATCGACATTTTCAGCATTGAATAGATTCAATGAGGAACTAATTGATGGATTTGCTTCCTTGTGGGGGAGATAAGTCATCTTAAGAGAAGAAATCCTTCTTTGATCTAACAATCTTTTTCTTTTTCTTCTTCTGCTTATTGGTCTTCCTTGTTTTATTCCTCAAAGTCCTTGTTGATGTCCTTCACATCCCGCCTGGTTGGAGACTGATGAGTGAATGACGTGTACGCATCCTTTTCAATCCCTCCCCCTTATGCCGAGATTTTAGTTGCTCACCAACGGCTCTTGCTGAAGATTTAATATTTTCCTTAACACTCTCCTTGAAATTCTTGCCCGACCCCCAGTCCTGTAGTGTGGAGGCAGCAAAATTCGATGCAGCAGGTACAAGATATTTTCTGGCAAGGGGTAGTGCAGAACGAAATAGCCAAGCAAACCAGCTACCAAGACCATAGCCAGACATTGTAGTACGCCCCTTGCAGTAGTCCAATCCATTGTCCATTTGACGTGGACTCAAAGCACCAACAGAGCAATTGATATCGGGACAGACAAATGGAATTCTCCTATTGTTAATTTTATGTGATTGTGCTATCGCCAACAATGTGTAGAAAATGACATGTAATCACTGCTAAGCCTTTTGCTATTGCTAGAGGATCGCCCAATTCACTTCTTAGTGTTAACTGACAGAGTTCCAAATACGAAGTGTTTACAGGAACATACTGAAGATGCTTTATATTATAGTGATGAACAAGTTCATGAGATATTTTTGTTCAAGAACAAGTAAGAGGGGGATATTTGAATTAAAGACTTTCGATGCTTTCACAAAGAATTCATAGATATATGTGCAAGAGTCAAAGGCAATACCAGGCGGATAATCAGTAAAAATAATTTGATTCATCCCGTAATCCGTGCCATCATTTTTACCATTGATCATATTCTGTTTAAAGCCAAAAATGTCTCTCAGATTATCATTGAGAATAATTATTTCAGTGTCAACAGGTGAGGTAATGTAAATCCTATCGTGTTCCAATGAATAATTAAAATGGAATTTACCATTCCAACGATATGAGATTTTTCTATTGATTGTACTACACAAATATGTCATATTGTCATATTCAATATATTTCAATTTAGCATGTGGATATTCGCTAGATTTAAGTGCTTCAACCCATTCATAGTCGACAAAGAGTGTCTAATCGAATGGTATAACTTTTATATCATACACACGATCTTTTCTCAGGATATTATAGGTATTTTTGAGAATACAGTCGACTAGAGCCACTTCATAGGCCCCGTCAAATATGATGGTGGGGGAGAGTTTCGTCAAAAAGACACTTGTCGCATTCAAGTCGTTGTAGAGAGGATCGGAAACATTGGACATGAAATTTACATAGAAATCATTGGGCATTGTCAATACCTTCAACACTGATCCAAGAATCAAAATCAGTGTTTTATCCTAGCCACCTAGCAAGTAATTGTTTCTTACCCCTGTGAGTGCGAGTCTTTAATATCTTTTCAATTTGATAAATTTCACTATTATTTTCAACCTTCTGCAGTTCATAGTCATAAAACCAGCCGAGACTCTCTTCATCTTTGGTATCAGGCAAACAATAAGTTATGGGTTTAGTGTCTAGGATTTTTGCCACTTTAAAAAATTCTTTGGACCACAAGTAATTCCCCTTTTCAAAAAAACTAGTTGTTCTATTAATTCGGACAGTCTCACCCAAATTTAATTTATATTTAATCTTGACAACCTATTCATTGGAATATTGTTGAAGAAAAGTGTCAACCGTATCAAGATAAGAATGGTAAACTTCCGTTGATGAAGAGTTGGACAGTAATCAATGAGGTCGATGATTATAAATCAACATGATTTTATCTAAATCATGAATAAAAGCCGGTGTATTTTTCAATTTACAATATCTTGAAATTAAAAGTCGAATAGTTCTTATTAATCGTTCGGCCAATGCAGCCTTTATAGTACTATGAATAAGATAGAGCAATGTATTATATTTCTCTAAGTAATTTTGAAACATAGGGATTAAAAAATTCAATACCGCGATCCGTTTGAATTTTTTTTATACGAATCCTGTTCGAGAAAACTTTCAACGGCCTGAGCAACGTCAACGCCTCTCTTTGATCGCAATGGAATTGCATATGCATAACGACTATAAACACTTATTGCAAGTAGAATGTACTTGTACGGTGTATTGTGACGTTGTTGAATCTCATCTAGAGTCAGGAGATCTGCTTGCATTATATGCACTGGGTAAAAGGCTTTATTTTTTCGATATTGATTGGCACGAAGTCTATGATTTCTATGTAGAGTGTAACTTGATTCATTTTGTAGATAGTCTTGTACACTTTTAGTGTGAACACCAGTGACTTTGAAAAGAGTGGTGGGGGAACTTAAACTCCCCGCCTCACCAATATTTTCATAAACACCTTTCAGAACTTCAACCATTTTGAACGTAAACACGCTGTGTAACGTCCGCTACCCTTTTGTATATTGGATGGTGATGGTGACATGATACGTTTCGGCCTTTTCCTCGCCACCATTGTCAAGTTTTTTCCACTAGGTGTGCTAGTATTTTCCAAAATTGATTTAAAATCTTCTTCTTCTTCTTCTTCTTCATGTTTTATTGGTGTTGTTGTTGTTGATGTTGATGCATGGTCACTTAATTTTTTTAGAATTTGTCTATTGATAATAATACTTTTTGGGACGTTTAATTTATTGAAAAATTTTTATATATGATAGTCAAATGATAATAGTCCTTTACGATTTGTAACCATATCATAGATTAAATCAAGTAGATTATAGCTCTTGCCCTTAATTATAATCCCTTTCACATTGTTCTCAACTTGAATATGATCTTGACCACTTTCCGTGAGATAGGTTACGGGTTGTTTACATTGTTACCGATATGAGTAGGGCCTTAGATTTACAATTTTCAATACAATTGATTCGAATTCCTCCTTCTATAATTGTACTCCAGCAGCAGCAGAACCCTGAGGAGATGATTCTTTTTTCTGATCAATACCAGCAGCAGCAGTGGCCTTCACACAACAGGGCTTTTGTTGGTCCACTCCACGAAGTGCATCTTGAAGTAAAACCAGTTTTTTATTATCCTCAATATTCTCATTGTCAAGGAATTTACTCAGATTGTTCTCAAAGTGTCCCACGGGTGAGAGGGCGAGTTCTATTGGAGTCAATTTATAGGGTTTTGCCATTCTCTCTAGAGAAAACTGTTTACAAGTCCTGCAATTATCGGCAGTAAAAGTGTGAAAAAGCTACCGCCCGCCTGAAGAAGTCTTTTCTTTTTAAAATTCTTTCCTTTCCTTTTAGAGGCCAATGTACGTACAATGGAACGATGTTGCTTTGCCCGTTGCTTAACTACTTCTGGCAGTTGAACATTACCCTCGATCAAATTTAAACAAAGTTCAGATATTAGATTAATGAAATCATTGTCAATACCATGTTTGAGTATGGCTTTCCTAAGCGGGGGTTTGGAACTGTTTAGAACTGAAAACAGATCTATATTTTCAAGTAGTTTCTTCAGTGTCATGACAGCAACTAATAGGTCTTTTTAGTGTTCACGGGGAGATGTACTGTAATTTCATTTTCAGAAATATTTGGGACTGGACGCAGATCCTTGGCTATATTTTGATTAAGATCGAATAGGATATAGCCGTAGGGTCTATTAGTTGCCTGATTGTATGCTGAGAGCAGACATTTGGGGGCGCCTGGATAGATTTGTTTATTGAAAGTTATTAGCGAGCTAGAATCACGGACAACTCTCTAGATGATATAGTAGGTGCAGTTCAAAGCAAGTTTTTGCATAAATTTTCTCTGATGTAAGAGGTTGCGTAGAATTAGAGTAACGGAAATCTGTTAATGAAGAGAGCGAACAGTGAATAGTTTTAACATTTGCTTGTACCTTTGTTCAACAGATTCAACAAGATCGTCAATGGTCGCCAAGACTTTGCTTCAATAATGCTGAAAACATCAAGTCCCTGTATGAATTGTATCTGCACCAATCCCATGGTGGCAGCAATTGCTTTTATTTTACCGTATGATTCCTGCATAATACTGTAACAATAGTAGATTTTTTTCGGCTTTTCCACAAACATTTTATCGCAATTTTTAATTATTTTAGTTAAGAATTTTGTTTTGCCTGACATTGACGGCCCACACAGAAACGATCTGAATGGTGTTTTAAATTGATACATGTTCCCTTGAACAGTTCACCTATACAGGTAACTGTAGACTATAGCTGTCTAATGACTAAATGATTTCCCTATTACTAGTCCATTCAAGAAAAAGAAGAAGAAGACGAATAAAGAATCACATTTTCTTTTATTATATGCATAAAAAAGTAACAATACTTGAAAAATATTACATTGAACATGAAAGCACATTAAACATGTTCAATGTTCAATGTTCATGTAAATGTAATACGGCTTTCATGTTCAATGTAATATTTTTTAAGTATTTTTACTTTTTTATGCATATAATAAAAGAAAATATGATTCTTTATTCGTCTTCTTCTCATTATTATTCTTGAAGGGAGTAGTAATAGGGATTAGGGAATTTATTAAGTCCTTAGACAGCAATAGTCTACAGTTAGTTGGCTAGGTGAACTGTTGAAGGGAACATGTATCAATTTAAAACACCATTCAGATCGTTTCTGTGTGGGCCGTCAATGTCAGGCAAAACAACACTCTTTACTAAAATATTTAAAAAATTGCGATAAAATGTTTGTGGAAAAGAAGAAACAAATCTACTATTGTTACAGTATTTGGAAGGAGTCATACGATAATATAAAAGCAATTGCTGCCACCACGGGATTGGTGCAGATACAATTCATACAGGGACTTGATGTTTTCAGCATTATTGAACCAAACTCTTGGTTGATCATTGACGATCTGGCTGAGTCTATTGAACAATGGTCCCAGGAAATGCTACAACTGTTCACTGTTCGCTCTCATCATGAACAGATTTCCGTTACTCTGGTTCTACACAATCTCTTTCATCAGAGCAAATGTATGCGAACACTTGCATTGAACTGCACCTACTATATCATCTACAGAGTGGTCCATGATTCTAACTCACTAATAACTCTCAATAAACAAATCTATCCAGGCACCCCTAAATTTCTGCTCTCAGAATTTAATCACGTACCTATTAAACCCTACGGTCATATCCTCTTGGATCTTAATCAAAATACACCGTAGGATTAGCTTGTAGTCACAGATATATCCGACAATGAAATTACTGTATATCTCCCCATTAATAGTAAAAAGACGTATTAGTTGCTATCATGACACGGTAGAAACTACATGAAAAGAGACATCTGTTTTCAGTTCTAAACAGTTCCAAACCCTCGCTTAGGAAAGCCATACTCAAACATGGTATTGACTATGATATCATGAATCTAATATCTGAACTTTGTTTAAATTTGATCGAGGGTAATGTTCAACTGCCAGATGTAGTTAAGCAGCGGGCAAAGCAACATCGCTCCATTGTACGTACATTGGCCTCTAAAAGGAAAGGAAAGAATTTTAAAAAGAAAAGACTTCTTCAGGCGGGCGGTAGCTTTTTCACACTTTTACTGCCAATAATTGCAGGACTTGTAAACAGTTTTCTCTAGAGAGAGAATGGCAAAACCCTATAAATTGACTCCAATAGAACTCGCTCTCTCACCCGTGGAACACTTTGAGAACAATCTGAATAAATTCATTGACAATGAGAATATTAAGGATGTTAAAAAACTGCTTTTACTTCAAGAAGCACTTCACCGAGTGGACAAACATAAGCCTTATCGTGTTAAGGTCACTGCTGCTGCTGCTATTGAGCACAAAAAAGAATAATCTCCTCAGGATTCTGCTGCTACTGGAACACAATTAAAGAAGGAGGAATTGGAATCGATTGTATTAAAAATTGGAAATCTAATGCCCCACTAATATTGGGAACAAATTAAACAACCCCTAACCTATCTCACGGAGAGCGGTCAAGATGAGATTCAAGTTGAGGACAATGGAAAAGGGATTATAATTAAGGGCAAGAGCTATAATCTGCTTGATTTAATCTTTTACATGGTTTCAAACCGTAAAGGGCTGTTATCATTTGACGATAATATATAAAATTTTCTAAATAAATTAAACTTCCCCAAAAGTCTTATTAGCAACAGACAAATTATAAAAAAAAATTAAATGACCATGCATCAAGAACAACATCAACAACACCATCAAAACATGAATAAGAAGAAGAAGAAGAAGATTTTAAATAAATCTTGGAAAATACTAGCACACCTAGTGGAAAAAAATTGACAATCTTGGCGAGGAAAAAGCGAAAACGTATCATATCACCATCGTCAACTAGTATAGAAAAGGGTAGCGGAAGTTACACAACGTATTTACGTTCAAAATGGTTGAAGTTCTGAAAGGTGTTTATGAAAATATTTGTGAGGCGGGGAGTTACCCCACCACTCTTTCCAAAGTCAATGTTGTTCACACTAAAAGTGTACAATACTATCTACAAAATGAATCAAGTTACACTCTGCACAGAAATCAGAGACTTCGTGCCAATCAATATCGAAAAACTAAAGCCTTTTACCCATTGCATATAATGCAAGCAGATCTCCTGACTCTAGGTGAGATTCAACAACGTCAAATTAATCCGTACAAGCACATCCTTCCTGTAATCAGTGTTTATAGTCGTTATGCAAATGCAATTCCATTGCGATCAAAGAGAGGCGTTGAAGTTGCTAAGGCCATTTAAAGTATTCTTGAAAAGTATTCGTATAAAAAAATTAAAACAGATCGCGGTAGTGAATTTGTTAATCCTGATGTTGCAAAAGTACTAGAGAAATATAGTACACTGCTCTACCATAGTCATATTCCTATAAAGGCTGCATCGGCCGAACGATTGATAAAAACTATTCGACTTTTAATTTCAAAATATTGCACATTGAAAAATACACTGAATTTTACTGATGATTTAGATAACATCATATTGATGTATAATCAATGACCTCATTGATCATTGTCCAACTCTAAGCCAACCGAAGTTCATCATTCTGATCATGATACAATTGCCACCTTTCTTAAACAATATTCTAATGAATCGATTGTCAAGAAGAAAAATAAATTCAATGTTGGTGATACTGTTCGAATTAATGGAACAACTGATGTTTTTGAAAAGGAGTATGACTTGTGGTCCACAGAACTTTTTAAAGTGTCAAAAATCCAAGACACTAAACCCATAATTTATTGTTTGCGTGATATCAAAGATGAAGAGATTATCGGCGGCTTTTATGACTATGAACTACAAAAAGTTAAAAATAATAGTGAAATCTATCAAATTGAAAAGATATTAAAGACACGTACTCGCAGGGGTAAGAAACAGTTACTTGTTCGGGGCTAGGATACAACTCTGATTTTGATTCTTGGATCGGTGTTGAAGATATTGACAATGCCCAATGATTTCTATGTAACTTTCATGTCCAATGTTTCCGATCCTCTCTACAACGACTTGAATACGACAAGTGATTTTTGGACAAAACTCTCACCCGTCATCAAATTTGACGGTGCATATGAAGTAGCTCTTGTCGACTGTATTCTCAAAAATACCTATGACATGCTGAGAAAGGATCGTGTGTATGATATAAAACTTATACCATTCGGTTGGGCACTCTTTGTCGACTATGAATGGGCTGAAGCACTTAAATCTAGCGAATATCCTCATGCCAAATTGAAACAAATTGAATACGATAATATGACATAATTGTGTAGTACAATCAATAGAAAAATTTCATATCGTAGGAATGGTAAATTCCATTTTAATTATTCACTGGAACACGATAGAATTTACATTACCTCACCTGTTGACACTGAAATCATTATTCTCGATGATAATCTGAGAGACTTTTTTGGATTTAAACAGAATATGATCAATGGTAAAAATTCAGGCACCGATTACGGTATGAATCAAGTTATTTTTGCTGATTATACACCTGGTTTCGCCTCGGACTCTTGCATATTTCTCTATGCATCCTTTCTGCAAACATTGAGAGTAGGTAATTCAAATGTCTCCCTCCTACGTGTTCTTGAACGAGAAACATCTCATGAACTTGTTCATCACTATAATATAAAGCATCTTCAGTATCATATTTTAAACACTTCGTATTTGGAACTCTGTCAGTTAACACTAAGAAGTGAATTGGGCGATCCTCTAGCAATAACAAAAGGCTTAGCAGTGATTACATGTCATTTTCGACCCATTGTCGGCGATGGCAAAATCACCTAAAATGAACAATAGGAGAATTCCATTTGTCTGTCCCGATATCGATTGCTATGTTGGTGCTTTGAGTCCACGTCAAATAGGCAATGGATTGGACTACTACAAGGGGCGTACTACAATGTCTGGCTATGGTCTTGGTAGCTGGTTTGTTGGGCTATTTCGTTCTGCACTACCCCTTGCCAGAAAATATCTTGTACCTGCTGCATCGAATTTTGCTGCCTCCACACTACAGGACTGGGGGTTGGGCAGGAATTTCAAGGAGTGTTAAGGACAATATTAAATCATCAGCAGCAGTCGTTGGTGAGCAACTGAAATCTCGACAAAATGGGGAGGAATTGAAATCGATGCACCTACCTCATTTGCTCATCAGTTTCCACCCTGGTAGGAAGCGAAGAACCTCAATAAGGACATTGAGGAATAAAACAAGGAAAATCAATTATCAGAAAAAAAAAAATATCATTAGATCCAAGGTGGATAACCTCTCTTAAGATGAATCTTATACCCAAAAAGAAATCTTATCTATCAGGTATTTCCTCATTGACTCAATTCAAAGCTCAAAATGTTGATTCCAGAGTCAAATTTGGCTATTGTGAATAATTCAATCCCTGACAACCCCTCTCGGAAAATATACACTTACAAATATTTTCCAATGAAGACTATTTCATTGATTTGTCACCAACATTTATTGATTTAAATGTTGTGGTGAAGAAAAAGTCAGATAATACAACTCCAAATGCTGGCGATGGTCTCTCCTATGAGTACTGTATTCTACTCAATCTGTTCAAACAAATTAATGTATTTATTAATGGTACTTTGGTGAGCACTACTAATAATTTATCAAACTATGCAAGCTACATACAATTTATGATGATGGCACAAAAGGCATACAAGGAGTTGAGAGGACAATCATTGGGCTATGAATATCGATCAGGTGTTGATACTGACAGTGAGTTGACTACTGCAGTGACCCAAGAGTATCATCTGGTTGGAAAGTTAAATCATGAGATATTCAATATATCCTAATGGTTACCCCCCAATGTCAAAATTGACATAAAGTTACAGATTGCCCGATTGAATTTCATTTTGAGAAAAACACTTCCTGCAGCACCCGATGCAAATGTCATTATCACATCGGCAATTCTCCACGTCCGAAAACAACAGGTTATGAGCTCTGTTGCATTGCCAGTGGAAAAGCTAAGAGCCAATGGCAACAACATTAAACTTCTTGTCCCCCATACCATCACCAATCAACGTCACATTGTCACCGGCTCTCGTAGCTATAGCGATTCATCATTTATCAATGGAGAAATCCCATCAAAATTGGCTTTGGCCTTTGTGAAGGGTGGCGGTGCCGTTGGATCCGGGACTGAATCCCCCCATGATTTTAATTTTTTCGGTCTATCTAGCCTTGTGTGCAAAGTGAATGGTATTCCACTGTACACTATCTTTTGACAAAAAATCCTATAGAACTCTGTACGAGTTGACCATGCAATCCCTAGATCATGACTCTCAACTATTTGAAAATGGAATAACCGATTCAATATTTTCAAAAAAATCATGGGGTAACTGTTTTGGACTTGTCGGGGACTCAGGATTTGAGCATAGTACGAACAGGGAATGTACGCTCAAAGTGTACATTTATCAATGCTCTGACTGAGAATATCACGCTAATATCATTAAGTCAATTTGAAACCTATTGGGAAATCACATCTGACACCACTGCTCTACTAAACTTAGGATCATCAGCCCAAACCTAATAATCAACGTTTTTAGTATGGATCCATACATGTCCCAGTACAAGTCCTATTGCATACCTTCGGACTTCATTGAACAAATTCCAAGTGTTAAAAATACCTTAATCATTGTTATTAGCTCTCCATCGACTTTGAAGACCGGTCACTGGCTATGCATCTTTCAAACAGAGAAGAAAATTGAATTTTTTGATCCTCTTGGCCTATTGTATAAATTCTACACGCCATACATTAGCATTTTTATTGAAAGCAGGGGGACAACCATTATTCAAAATCAACGAAGAGTACAATATTTAAAGACTAAGACATGTGGCTTTCATGCACTACTCTTTTTCATGTTCAGATGTCGTGGCTACACCTACAAGCAGTTTCTCGACATCTACATTGACTTACCTCGATTGAACGACTTTCTAGTGGAAAATATACTTACAAGCGTATTTAATATTGATTTTAGTGCCCTACGAATAAAATGTTCTAAAAATGTATGCGAAATTGTTTATTAATAAAAATTTATATACATGATAAAAACGACTTTTCTACTCTTTAGATTTCATCTTCTACTAGGTATAGATATATGTCGACAACAACTAGTGCAGGTAATTCACAGTGTACTGATTCTGATGTACTGCAATGTCAGGGTCACATTTTTTGCAGTAGAGTGTAACTTCACTCTTGTCATATCTCTTTGTATAGTCAATGATACTATTCTCATTCATTCTATAGAATTCACATGTTTCAATTTGCTTATTTGAACCAATTTCACAAACAGTGTCCTCAAGTGTCGAATCACATTCCTTCACCGCCAAATAAAAATCAGTGGGGTTATAATCATTAGACCCATTATCTTCACAACGATGACGTAGAAAATATATTCTTTTGCTGTTTCAACAGCTGAATCGCTAACCCGGATCTTCCTTCCAGAACATTCTTAAAAGACGACGATACCAATCTCGTAGTAATAAACTAAAATCACGCTTACGATTCTTTCCAATCATACCGGGATATGTATTCTCCCAGTGATTACATTTATCATAATGGAAATTGGAGCATAGGTGGCCTCTAGTATGAGAGTCACACACCTCTTCAAGACAGGAATTACAACCTTTAATTTGTAAAGCATATCCTATATATAATTTACACGGGTTGCATAATCTACACTTTTCATCATACTCATCAATCAATATGCAATTCTCAAATGATGACCAGCTGCCCAGTGTGTACATACATAGGGGACATGCATGGAACATTTTTTCATGTGTTGACACTCTCACTGCCACAATGAAACTGAGCTAGCAACAACGAAAAATTGTCTGAGATAGAGGGAGGAGTAAATCATCCTTGAGCACCATCTTCCTCATGAAAAAAAAAGTCCCAAATTTCTAAACTAATTTTTAAAAGCATATCCACAATATCATTTTGCCGTGTCGTGATCAATATGTGAATAAATTGTGTAAATGCATTTGAAACATGGCTTAGAAGCTTCATACAATAGTCTAATGATGGAGAATCACTTTTCATTATATCGAAAAGTATTCCCCGAGAAAATATCTTCCTTTGAATAGACAGCTCTAGAAAATCGTCATGTAGAATCAAATGTTTTTCCATAAACACTATATTCCCCAAGATTCGCTCTTTCTCAAATCTATCCATTTTTTAGTCCTAACACTCTCACAACCAACTTCAGACTAACCAGAATTTCTTTTTGTACTCTAGAAAATATACGCTAGTCTACTATAGAAAGAAAAATACCTTTGATTTAGAAACAATTTTATTGAACATAATTACAATAATAATATTCACTGATGCATTTTGTTCTCATCAATATATTTCGATAGGACATCTAATGCTGACCGAAGGTTATTTATATGAAGACTATTCACTTTTCCAGCAAAACATAGTTGCTCCTCCTGTTTAAACTTGCCTAATGATATTACGTATCTAGCATACATAGTGTCCCATTCAAGGCATTGTCAACAGCCAGCATTTATTTCCACAGTCACATTGGGCACTCGCATATCGTTGCTGCTACTGTCGGTTCCGTCAGTAATCTCCAATAATGTAAATGTACCACTCATTTTTTCTCTACTAATATCCTCTCAAATAAACTATTCTCCCTGAATTCAATTCTCTTAATAATATGAATTGTAGTGAAAACCATTCCTTTTATTCAAATCCTAACCACAAATCAAGTTATCTTATATTGAACAACCTCTGATTGGCTCATAAAAAATGTGTACGTCAAACGATACATTCATTGTGCAATTCTTATCAATAACAAAAACCTTGCCAAGCCTTTCAGAACGTTCACGTGTAAATACAGTGTCAATGACATGGGTTTTTCTTGCGCAATTCCAACGTATATTTTCATGTAGGTTTTCAATCTATTACCTTTTGACCATATTCTTGAAGGATTGAATGTAGGGTTGAAATGTACTGTTGAAACTGTGCAATAGGTTACTACTTTTGTTTTTAAATATAGATAATTGAAACTGAACTGATTTATCTACTGATTTAGTGAATCTGTTCTTAGACCAGTGGTAAGCAAGCCCCTTGGGGGTACGAAGAAATTGTTAGGGGGTACACGGCCAGCCGGCAAAAAAATACAACAACCCTTTAACTCTGTAGCTGCTAAATTCAATTAATATTTAGCTATAGTTTACTTAGTAGATCTATCGGTAACTGAGAAGGGGAACCTAAAATGTTTTGTTGGTAAAAAGGGGTACAGTGTCTAAATAAGTTTCAGAATGACTTGTTTATAGGCAATATAAAAAATCACTAGAAATAGTGATAAATCACTAGCGGTGGCAACTCTGTGCCGAACTAATATTTGAGAGAAGACAAGAATCGGTTAGTCTTCGAAAGCCAATCTAGACGCTAGTGGGGAGTTCTAAGCGTAGTGGGTTTTAGCGCAAGTTTTAAATTGTTTAACTCATGGCTTTAACACAACCGAGGGGTCGCTTTCTCTCAGAAATAATGTACGCCAGGGGGCGCGTTTCGTAAGTGACAGAGCTGTGTCAAGTGTTTTGAGATGTGCCAAATGTTTCGGGGACTGTACCGATTGTTGCGGAACTGTGCCAAGCGTGGTGGAACCCTGATGTACACTTGACGTTCTTGAGATGTACACCAGATGGGGAGAGTCAGTGCCCCTCGGAAACAACCTACAAATTCTACGTTTTTTTTGTAAATTAATAGTTTCTTGAAATAATAGTATTTTTGAGAAACTTTCGGAATCGTAACTGAGATTCAATTACTGATACCAGTATATTAAGATAAGTTGAATCAGATAATGAAATCGTGTTCAGTTTTCAAAGAACTCGCTTTTTCTGCCGTTACTCGTGGTATCATTGGGTATTCGCAACTTTTACTATTTTGCCTCTAAAATATGGCTTGTTGCGAATAACCCAATTCTGTCTGTGCTTTTCTCTTGTTTTTAGCCTCTTGACCCTAAGAAATTCGTACACAGCCTTAGTAGGAGTCCCACCACAGTCCCGGCGATCACTGATCCTCCATTTTGCCCTATTTAAAGCATCTGCTCTTATCATTACTGGGAAAAGGCACAAAAAGGATTAAATACGACTGTTCTGCTGTAGGAAATTTCCGCTGCCGCTGTGACTGTTCTGACGTAGATAATTTGTGTATCTAAAATTGTAGTCTAAAATCCGCGTCTGCGTTTGCGTCTTTTATCTGCGGTCTAAAGTGTACATTTCACATTATGAACATTTCGCACAGATTTGATGCGTTTCTTGAAACCGTAGATGATCTCTTCTTTTTACTTTTTTGCTACATAAGGAACTAGCCGAGGAGCCAATAAATAGTTATACTATTGAAGCTAGAAACTTTTAATTTTGTGGAAAGTCATTCCAGTGGAGGAGTGAAAGTGGGAAATAGTCCCAATTTAGAACTGGTGGATACTGCTGCCCTATCTAAAGCCTCTACTTTGATCACCACAGGGAAAACAGACAAAAAAGAACAAACCAAGGGGATTTTACAGTCAGTAAAAAACTTCAGAAAAGTCAGAACTGAATTTCAGCTAAGATTTTCGCCAAGCCCTCTACGGGTACGGGGAAAAACTAAAAATTTTACCTTATTTAGTTCCAGTTCGTACACAGAATGTTAGTCTGTCTAGTCTCTCTAATCTTTTCTGTTTAGTCTAATCTGTGTACGAACTTGAACTGAATTAGGTAAATATTTCAGTTTTTTCCCGTACTGGTAGAGGGCTTGGCGAAGATCTTAGCTGAAATTCAGTTCTGACTTTTCCGAAGTTTTTTATTGATTGTAAAATCCCCTTGGTTTGTTCTTTTTTGTCTGTTTGACCTGTGGTGATCAAAGTGGTAGCTTTAGATAGGGCCGCAGTATCTGCCAGAATTTACACTACTTCAGAACTGAATTTAAGCTAAGATTTTCGCCAAGCCCTCTACAAGTACGGGAAAAAAACTAAAAAATTTACCTTATTCAGTTCAAGCTCGTACACAAAATTTTGCTCCGAGGGTAAAGCAAAACTTCGAAGAAGCGCTTGAATTTAAATAAAATAACAGTACGAAATTATAAAAACTATCGTAACAAATATTGATATTTTGCTGGAGAAGCACGGGCTTTAACCCCACCCTACCAACCTTCAGTTACGTGTCTAATTCAGGCTGGATTCTTACTTTTGAACTTTGTTTTTTTTTTCTACTTTTCAAGATTTACCGTAATTCCCCTTCTCAATATTTGCTTTTCTTATGCTTCTTGCGCTGAAGATGGGCTTAGCGGAGGTTTTTATTGGAATATGGACTTGATCAGATCGGCTTCTGAATATCCTGAGAAGCCTATATGAAGTCTGAGATAGCCCGTACTTAAGGCTGCGTAAACAAGTTTTTAAAAGTTTTTTTAAACCCTCCCCCCCCCCTCGAAAAAAATCCTGGATATGACTCCTCCATACTTCATGGGGCTTCATGGTAAGCTTGAACGACTTTTTGGGGCGTACAAAAGAGCATCTTTTACCTATTCTTTTGAAACGTTGTTTTTTGCGGTTTCTTGATCTGTTGATTTCACCGTTGTCGATAAATCTCTGAATTTTTTTAACTCTCAGGTACAACTTGGTTTGACTCTTAGCTTTTTTTTTTATTTATAAAAAATACGCAAGTGAGAAAAATTGTATTTGTTTAATATTAAAGACAATCAAGAGAACATGCATATGAATATTTTATTTATATAAACATTGTTTCTCGTGCATCAAATTATCAAAAATCGAAATATTTTGTATTATTTCCTAACACGAAATTGGACACACTCTTTACAGCTTAGTTTTTCTTTTTTTTTATTTAAATACACTTTATTTCCATAAGACAGAAAGTATACGTTGAACAAGTGCTAGGGCAGTATCGAGGGCAGCTAGGGCATGGCCATATCCAGCAGGGGGGGGGGGTAGGGAGTTTGACCCCCTCCCCTGAAATGTTTGTTTGACTCGTAAAATCGGAACAAAAATTGACCTAAACAAATTTTGTATGCGTTTTTTGAGGTTTTTTTTTGCGTAAAACCTCAAAAATTTTTTTTTTTAGTAAAATCCCCTCCGAAAAAAAATCCTGGATACGGCCCTTAGCTTGGGTCCAGGGGCGTCAATTAACGAAAATTTAGTGGAAGGGGTAAAATGTACTTCTAAAAAATTAAGGGGGGGGGGCTATTTCTTCAATTGTATCAGTGAAAATACCGAAAAAAGGTGAAACTGTTGCGAAATATAGGGGTGGGGGGCCAAAAAAAGTTGATGTGCCTGCTAGAGCGGCAATAAATTAACTCAACTAAGTAAGGTAAAACAAACTGCATAGCACTCACACTTACACAGTGACTACACGATCCACGGTTATATTTGACTACCTGAGCCGTTTTTATGTAGGTTTTCTTTTGTCAAAATTTCTGAGCAAGGACTAAAAACGTGTTCCAAATAACGAAATCAAAAAATTTTGTTGAATAATAAATAGTAAACAGTGTTTTAGTAAGTACTTTTTTATTGGGATGTTTTAAACATTCTTTTTGTATTTTTATACGTTGCTTAGGAATTTATGTTCCATTCAACCAAATATTATTCAGCTCAATAGTGCTGGGTGCTGATAGGACTAGTGCTGATAGTGCAATTGTGCTAGTGCTAAAAGTGCTGGGTTTACGCAATCTCTTCCATTTGACCATTTCTCAGCAAAATACTGAGCAGCGCAAATTAACACAAAAAATGAAAGCGACACTAGGGGAAGAAATGCATCGAAAAGAATCCTTGACAAAAAGATTTACTTGGTGCTGTCCCTTTGCTTCGCTCTACACCTTTATTTGGTGTTTCACCTCTCCTTTAAGTAAAGAACTACCCCCATATCGGGCACCGAACTATTTAGTAAAGCCATCCAAGGGATATTGTATTTTATCATCCTTAAGACAGATCCAAACCAGCTAAGCCACTCCTTTCTAATACCAAAACGATTCTAGAGATGCCCGAAAAAAACCCAAAAGTTTCCAGTTTCTAGACAAAATGCTATTCAGACACCGAGAAGAAGACACAGAAGAAAAACAGTCGAAGTGTTGCTATGTAACACAGCTTTTTTTTTTACGAGAAACGCTCTATAAACGAAGCTATTGTGAGCTCTGCTCTCTGTGGGGGAGGGGGATATCATTATTTTGTTATTATGCTGTGAAAAGGTGAGTTCATAAGTTCATTCATTCATATCATTACATTTGTAAGGAAAAGCTTTCATGTTCATCATGGCTTTGAAAAGCTGCTTTTTCAAATCTTGTTCAAAAATTAATAGATTTTAAGATAATAGGCCCGTTTTTTAGCACTAAGATCTTATATCTAAGATCTTACATCTTCCTGCAAAGATTATCGCTTTTTAAGTCATCTTTGTTCTAAGATCTTAGAGCTCACTGATGTTAGCAAAAAGTGTGAAGACTGCCACTGTTCTCCCATATAGAACAATGATGAGAGAACTTTGATGATCTACTCATCAGTGTTCTCAGAGCAGAATGATGAAAGGCGTTTGCACAAAAACGACCAAACATGTAAGATCTTAGATAAAAAATTTCAGTTTTAAGCGTTTTCTGACTAAAGATGCAAGATCGTAGCACATTGATGAATGAATGTTGCAAAAATAACAGTGCGGAATTTACCGATTATAAATCGACAGTGGCCAAAGCGTTATTTTTTCTGCAGCATAACAATCTCTACCATGCAGCCGATTTTCACGACAAGAAACGATAAAACAGTTTTAAGGCAAAAAAAATAAAAAAGGAAATGAAATTCGTAACAGAATAGATCGGTGAAAGGGCATGGATGGGACTAGACACTGATCAGGATAGGCGGAGTTTAAAAGAAGAGCAAGTATTAAGTAAGAAATTTTGTTTATCATTTTTAGCACCAATGTGCCAAATGGCGAAGCGAAAGCCACAGTAAGTAGGAAGCCGGGAACTAATATTTCAGAAAAATTCGTCTGCATTAATAGGAGCATTATAAGGATTGGTAATTTTGGTACTTGGGGTATTATATGGGCCTTTCTAAAAAGTCAAGTTTGGTTAATGCTAATAAAATAGGATGAATATATAATAGTTTATAAACAAATTTGCCCATTAAGGGGGGGGGGGGGTAAAGCATAGCATATATTAAATATGTAACCTAACCACGGTACGTTACCCCCCCCCCTAAACCCCCAAAAAACAAAAGTTTAAATATCGTATACGCAATGAAAACCGCGCTATCATTTATTATTCTATAGCGGTTAACCCGTCAAAAACGGGTTTTTCGTGTCTGGTTTCCTTGTAAAGGCCCATATAGTGCCCAAGTACCGTAACTTCTTAAAATTCGTGATTATGGATTTAAAGAAAATTAATGTTTAAAGTTTTATCATTGCTTGAGCAGAGGTAGCAAATTAGCTAATGTTAGCGTCGTAATAAGGTAAAGTTCGAATAAGCACAGTAGCAACTTAACTATGAATTAATTAAAATTAATTAAACTATTAATTAATTAAAATTAATTATCAAAATAATTAGCAGAGTAGAAAATAAGGAAGATTAGCGTCGGTACATACATACCCAAAAGGGGAGGAGACATGTAAAGGCTTTATTTTTAGAACATAATTTTTCAGGGTAGGGGGCATTTGGAATAATCTTGTAGTTAATCAACCCATTCCACTATGTGCAGTTTCGATTATTGATAATGGTCAAATCAAAATAAGAATTTGGGACGTTTCACGAATTAGTTTTTTCACGGTGACTGTAGATCCCTAAATTATAATTGGAGATCCCTAAATTATATTATAACATCCCTAAATTATATTATAAATTATAATTGTAGGAACCCAATTTGTAGATGAATTTGTTGTTGTTTTTATTGCTGTTTGGTTAAAAAAAAATGACTGAGGGGACTCAAAAACAAAAACAAAACTGAATGACTTACGACTTAACTGAGCTACTTTACTGAATTACTTAACTGAATGACTTACGACTTGACTGAATTACTTCACTGAGTTACTTATTAATTAAATAAATGACTTACGAACTCAACTAATTTAAGACTGAGTGACTTAACTGAATTACTTACGTATAATTATCTTAATATTGCCTGCTCTTGCAAGCACTCAACTTAAGTTGGCTTGCCGCACACTACCGCTTTCGTTAATCGCGCTCAAACAGTTATAACAGCTTTAAATATTTACAAGATTGCCTGAATGTATTTTTCTATTGAGGAAGAGGTGACTTAGAGCCAAGTTTCCAGGTAGTGGGGATAAGGTTTGAAAAATTGCATTTTTTGCCAGAAAAATGTCATTCTTTTTGCCAATGCTGGATCTTTTTGAAGTTTGTAGATTTTTTGTCTTTTAAGGGAAAGGTGGATAGATCCATCTGTCCTTTCCTATGGATGACCTTGAATGCTAAGATTTCCCCCAACAATAACATTAAGTTTGTTTTTAATTCTAATATTCCTGGAATGTTTTTCTTTTTGCAATGACCCATTCAATTTATTCGCTTATTAGTTTTCTATTATCAACAAGGATCTAAGAAACAATATTGATTTTGCAAAGTTTTCTTGTCGGAGTTAATTGATTTTGCAATAGCACTATCGATCCTACATGAGTTGCAATTCACTTGTTTCCGAGACCTCAATTCTAACCTCTTTTCTCATTACACAAGTGCTCATTGGCTAATAATTAGTAAATGTGTTATTTAAGGTCAGCTATTTCGCTGCCGTTGACATTAATGTTGTATAGTCTGATTGATGGATTGTAGGAATAATAATTTCCAAAAGGCTTATTCACATTGAGATTTAGCCACCGCCAATATTAAGCTAACACCGAAATTAGAAATTAGTTAGTTCTGTACACATTCATGATAAAATTCCACTAGTATCCAGATCCAACTTGGGCCAGAGCCCAATTTCAATTGAGGTATTTTAGAATTTAGACCAGGACAACTGGTTAGAGAGCTCTAATATGAATCCCTCGCAATATAGAAAAAACTCAAACAGTGGACTGATGCTCTTCTTCTTCCATTGCTTAGAGACGCTAAACTATTATCTCCACGTCATTACAGGCTTTGTGGCAGCAGGATTTGAACCCCAATCCCAGTTTGCCTAGCATAGATCAGTCCACTGTGCCATCTCGGGGTTAACCAAGGCTTCTGGCCGGTGAAAAAAATTCACTAGATTTTAGTGATTTTTCTTCAATAATCTTTTGATTTATCTGCTGATTTAGTGATTTTTTACTTTAGGCAATATAAAAAATCACTAAAAATAGAGATAAATCGCTAGGGGTGGCAGCGGTGGGGTTAACTGATCTTGTCTTCTTCATCTTGTTGTTTGATTGTTCTGGAGATGCTTTCGCACAATCTCATCACCACAATCAAACTCCGGGCCCTGCAGCGGGTCGCTGAAGCTGATTTGGAACTCGAGGTCTCGTATGGACAAACTGAGATTAATCCCCATGACCCCATGTGCCACTGCATGATTAGCTGATCATGGAATTATACGATGATAATTTCCTATTTGAACTACTCTAGATAATCAATTCATAAAATTATTCTTTGTTAATGGTAAATGGGATCACAACCATTAGCTAAAATCGAGTTTTAGCACTAACTAAATATCAGCTTTAGTAAAATTTCGCTATGAATAGGTCTGAAGGAGAATATATGCAGCGCAACGACAAGTTTTTTCCGAGTTGTGTAGTTATAAAGGGAAGGGTAGCTATTGAAGGGTCTCGAGTTTTCAATTCTGAAGACGACGCTTATGAAACTTTGGTCGTTCTCAGCTAAAACTTAGTTTAGGTACCTACGCAAAGGGGGTAGAGGGCTCTGGGTCCGTGGTCCTAACCAAAATGTCAAGTTTCTTACGAATTTTTCTACACTTTCTTATGTTTTATGATAAAACAAAATCCTTTGTGCGTACCTGAGTCAGTGTCATGGCAGTCGTGGAAAAACAAACTAAGATAAGTTAATTGAAAGCTCAAAGTTTATTAGCATTGAAATTTTCAAAATAGCAAGGAAATTGGCATTTTTAAAGTGCTCTCGTGACTGCTTTTGCTTAAATTTTGAGTTAGCGTAGGATGGCATTTACAATTAAAAATTCTACTATTCCGCTCAATTTTTTTGATACTGTGTTTCCCAAATTTTTGACATATGTATACCCCTGTTTACAATTTTCTTAACGCCGAGTAGGTTACCCCTCGTGAAAGACACGGTTGTATTTTTAATCATGGGCGTAATTTTGTCAAAATACTGGGGGGGGGGGGCAAAGTTAGAGCCGATTTTCCCAAGTCAAGTGACAAAAAAAGCAAATAAAAAGAGCCATATAACACCATAACGGCAAAGGTACACTAATGAAAACTGATCTTTTTCTGTGGATGCTAGAATTATGTTTTCGACCAAATTTTGAAGACGCTAAATTTCAGTTGGGGGGAAAATTGGGGCCTGGGGTGCAGTTGCCTCCCCCTGCCCCATAGCAAATTGCGTCCCTGATTTTAATAACAATCAAAATAGACTTTTTTTTTTTTGCTCACCAACACAATAATATAAAAAATGAAATAAAATTATCCACAATAAAATATAAATGAAAGATTGTGTGAACAATGATTATTTGGATCAATAGGAAAGTTGCGCTTGTTTGTGCTGAGATGCCAGATCCGTCATCTTTGCTTCTCTGGTGGCTAATTTCAATCTGAGATGCAATTTCAATCTGAGATGGTGGCTAATTTGAGGTGGCTGAAGTGGCTAATTTCAGTCTGAGATGGGTATGCGCTTACCACACTTTTGGAACCACTGACATATTTCTTTCAACAATCTGCAGTAAAAGTTTTGAATAAGTTTTGTTAATGATGCGTTACTTCGTTTCGTTACTTGTTATTTTTAACTCTGCTTAATTCCATTTTAAACTCTGTTTAAATTAACAATATTCCATTAATAATCTGAAGTATTATTACAACTTTAAGACATAGGGTTGTTCTAAGCAAGTTTTAGGGGGGGGGGACAAAAATGAGGAGTTCGTTATTAGTAAAATAATGAATCTACAATTAGGTTTAATTATGCAGAAAGTATTAAACTCGCACGTACCTTGAACTAAGATATTAGATATAAAGTAGCGACAAACATAAAAATGAAATCTGATTGTTTAAATTGTCAATTGGAAACTTTCACAATCATATCTATCTTAAAAAATTAGGAAAATGTGGGATGCAACTTTTAGTGAAAAAGACCTACATATTCAGTTATTTAGTTTTGGTAGGAGTGGGGGCCAAATTTAAACCGAAGAAACGTGGTATGAAAATCAGCCAAAAAGAAGCGAAAACAATTTGGCACCCAACAGCTTAAGAAGGTGGAGCTATTTTTTGAAGGTGAAGTTGTCTTTGAGAATCAACAGACAGTTCATGAAACATTCATGAAACGTGAAACATTGTCAAATTTAATTAATGATATATTTATTTTCACGGTTCAATGTGGCAACATTGACAAAATGTGAAACTGCCCTGCATCGAGGTTTCAGGCTGGAATTGACCTAAGACGGGTCCAAAGGGCAAAAATTATCCTTATTTTTGTGTTCTCGGGACTTTACAGATCTTAATTACAAGAAAATTGAGACCAATTGTGCAACGTCATCATAAATATTTTTAACAAAATCTGTATAACTACCAACAGCATTTTGCAACGACACGCTCTTTGAAGACTGATATCAAACAGTTCGTGGTAACGAACTGTTAATGCGGAGCAACCCAGTTTAGTAATAATCAAAACTCTAAAAACGGACTTTTGATACCAATAGATACACCAGAAGAATCAGATTTTTATGCTGATTTCAAATATATAAGTTTCATCAAGTTTAGGTATACTAATCAAAAGTTACCTGCCGGAGAATATTTGCCCTATTTTCGAAAAAAGGGAGAAACAACCCCTAACAGTCATAAAACTTTAATGAAAATCCCATCATCAGTATATATATATATATATATATATATATATATATACAAAATGTAAATGGTGGAGTTAAAACACATTGAAAAAGAAAGAACATCACAAATTATGAAAAAAATTTCGAGATTTCAAATATATAAGTTTCATCAAGTTTAGTTATACTAATCAAAAGTTACCCGCCGGAGAATATTTGCCTTATTATCGAAAAAAGGGGGAAACAACCCCTAAAGTCATAACACTTTAATGAAAATCCCACTATCAGATATATATATATATATATATATATATATATATATATATATATATATATATATATATATATATATATATATATATATATATATATATATATATATATATATATATATATACAAAATGTAAATGGTGGAGTTAAAACACATTGAAAAAGAAAGAACATCTCAAATTATGAAAAAATATATTTTCGAGACAATGAAATAGAGGGTTTGTTTTTTCTAATATCTAAGAGCCTACTACTTAGCATGGCTACTTCGCTTATGAAAATACTGAATGCACAAAAAAATTATTCTCATTTAATCACTCATTATCATTCTCATTTAGCAGAGGATAAATTCCAGAAAGATATAGAACCAAATGATCACAAAACGGGAAATATATTAAAATAATAAATATATAAAACTTATTTATTTTATTTCAGATGAACTTTAAGTTTGAAGTTCTATTTCTACCTATCTCATTCGTTTGTCATTCATTTTATTATTCATTTATTTATTCCTATCTCATTCATTTTATTTCAGATGAACTTCAATGTTGAAGTCCTACTTTATACATATTTATTCATTTTATTTATTCTTTTTATGAATCATTCATACATTCCTATCTCATTCGTTTTATTTCAGATGAACTTCAAGGTTGAAGCTTACTTTCTACCTATCTTATTCGTTTCATTCAATCATTTATTTTATTATTTATTCATTCACAACTATCTCATTCATTTTATTTCAGATGAACTTTAAGGTTGAATTTCTTCTTTCTACCTACGTCGATTCAATTTACGGGTAAACCGGTTTAAACAAGAGTGACGCTAATAAGTATATAAGCCTCATCTATAATAAAAGTATAAGGTATCATCTTTGAGGGTCCATAAAGGGCTACTTTCTACGATTTACTGTCTACCTATCTCATTCGTTTCATTAAATCATTCATTTTATTATTCATTTATTCATTCCTATCTCATTTTATTATTCATTTATCTTATTCCTATCTCATACCTATTCACATTTATTTATTCACATTCATTTTATTTCAGATGAACTTTAAGGTTGCTCAGATGCTGTCGTTACCACCATCAACAACATGTGTACCAGTGAAGTTAGACTCTGTGTGATTCGCCTTGGTCATTGCTGTGATTTTGTGTTGATTCCGGTGACCGAAGTTGCTGAAGGTGACTGATTCCTTGAAGTTGAAGTTAAAGTTGACTGAAGTTGAAGTTGACTGAAGGTGACTGATGAAGGTGACAGTTTGAGCTCCTCTTGCCGGCTTAACTTTGGACCATTCTTATGTATTATGTCATCAAGAAATGCTTAACTAGTCCTACTGCCAGTACTTGGGACCACAGGTCGATATTGATCTCTGTGATGAGTAGGTAGCTTCGTGTCAAATTGTGATGCAGCCGAGAATGTTATTGGTGATGATCATGACTGTGAAAGATCGACTACCATCTTGGAAGACAAAATGATAGAAGCCTGTTAAGTGTCAACGTTTTTGGGATTTCAAAAATATTCCTTCAGTCTCACTGAAGCTCGAAGTATTTAAACAAAGTCGCGAAGTATTTTTATGTCTTCTATTGACTTTTACGAAATTTTAATTTTTGTTGGACCTTATTTCAAATTTGAGTTTCTCTATTTTTGAACCCAAAAATTCTGGTTGAAAACTAGAAAATCGATTAAATTTTTCGTCAGATTAATGACAAAACTGTAATGAAGACGCAACTTAACTGGAAATTCTGTAAGATAAATTCTTATGAGTAAATAAATTTCTAGAGTCGAAGGGGCGTGGGGGTTTGATGGAACTTCTTAACAAAACATATTCATCTTTCTGCAGTTTACTTATTAATTATTGTGTACTTTTAAAGCGTTTTAGCTTGAAAACCGTTTTCCTTTTTTTAATTTTGGAACAGTTATCTCAGTCATAAGCAGTAATGCTTATTTACAGTTGTAAATAAGGGCACTATGGAATGCTTCAAGCAACACACCTTAAATTCCCACAAATGAGAACCAATCAAGTTCTAAAAAGGCGGGGCTATATGGCTCCTCCTTCTGATACATGCTTGAGGAATAATACTATTGTCTTAAAGAAAAGCCGGTGCAGACGGAGTCCAATAAAATTAAACTATACTTTTTACCACAGAACTATGGAAAATGTGAATGGCTCTCTTTTCTTCGTTTCTATTCACTGGTAGAAATTATAAATCCGTTCTATATATATATATATATATATATATATATATATATATATATATATATATATATATATATATATATATATATATATATATATATATATATATATATATATATATATATATATATATATATATATATATATATATATATATATATATATATATATATATATATATATATATAAATAAAGAAATAAAAACAAATGAGAGTAATTTTTCAGCCGGTAGAAAACTTTTTAAACCTCAAAAATGAAAATCTTCAATGCTTTCTGAAAAAACGAGATAGTATGAAAAAAATATAATTAAAAACATACCCAAGAAAACAAGGGTGATTTTTAACCAGTAGAAAAAACGAAGCGAAAATATAAAAAAAATATTTTCTTTTTTTCCACTGAGAATAGATTGGCGGAGGTCCGTCCAAAATTTTTGCTTCTGTCTTTTGGCTTTCTTTCCCTGGCTGAAAATCACCCTCGATTTTCTTGGGTATTGTTTCATTTTATTTTTTATATTATCTCTTTTTTTGTTAGAAAGCATAAAATATTCTTATTTTTGGGGTTTAGAAAGGGTATATTTTTTTTTTAACTTTTTTAAAGGACTTGTCACCCTTGATTTCACTATCATTTTTTGTAATTTAAAGCTGTAAAATAGGAAAATATTTCCGGAAAAAGTTTTTTCGGAAAATATTTCCGAAAAAGCTTTAGAGTAATTGAAATTGTATTTGAAATTCGTGGCTCATAAGGGCAACCTGGAGGTCATCTCTTTCTAATCTTGCACAAGGTCCGACGTTGTAGATAAACATTGATCTTTTAGTGTACTTTAATATAATTTTAAAGAGTTTCGTTAAGGATGACAGTTAGTGGCACAAGTACCTGGTCAATTCGTATAGATAAGACTGTTGTTAGGAATTTAAAAGCAAGATTTTTATTAGATTTGAACCGATAGTTTCTTGTATTGTGATATTTGTTTGTTTTTTTTTATTTTGTTGCTTATTATGACTACAAATTGTAATTTAGATTAGTTTTCATTGGTTTAAGCTGTTATCGGTTTAAGCTGTTATCGGTTTAAGCTGTTATCGGTTTCAGCCATTGATTTATTCACTGTGATTTGAGAAACATTTTTGTTGCATTTTAAGATGACGAGGCCTCCTTATTCGGCTAACCGTAACTTCCCTGGATAAAATATGCCCCAAATATTAATGAAGGCATAGCACCAGAGCCGTATCCAGTTTTTTTCGGGGGGGGGGGCGCTACAAAAGGATTTTTTCCGGGGGGGGGGTGCAAAAAAATGTTGAAAACGAATTAAAAATATGTTTATATTCATTTTTGTTAAGTTTTTACAAGTCTTACAAACATTTCGGGGGGTGGGTCAAACGCCCTTCCCTCTGGATGCAGCCTTGCATAGCACTAATATCTTGGATGGCCTAGCAAGCAAAATATTGGGCTAAAATAGAAGGTTTAAATCTATAAAAGAGTAAACTCTACACGTTATAAAAGCCTTGTTGTGGCGCAGTGGGTTTGATCTCAGCTTAGAAATAGGGGATATAGTTTTCGAACCCAACTCTAGCAACACACAAGGACCTTAGTTGGACCGACGCAAGGACCTTAGTAGTCAAGAATCGTCGTTAATCCGATGCAATACACTGTATTGTGAAAAATTGAAGAATACATCCTGCAGGGTCGCATGCAGGATTGTTTCGGGGGGTGGGGGGGGGGGGTGGTTCTGTTACAAAAGAAAATTTTTGCGTGGGTTGATTAGGGGTTACAAAAAGAACTTTTAAAAACGCATCAAAAAAAATTTATATTCATTTTTGTTACGTTTTTACGAGTCGAACAAACATTTAGGGTGGGGGTTCAAATCCCTTAATCCTCTCCCCCTGGATATAACCTTTATACTCTGTATAGAACTGTAAATGACGCGTAACACTGATAGAAGGATAAAATATGCCTATATTACATAAATTACTTAAGTCTTACTTTAATGCATAATGCCAACTGTGGTCGATATTCGGCTTTTTTGAGGGTTAAGGAGTGTTATTCTGTCTCTTATCTGTACTATTTCAGGGTATTAACCCTTGAATCTATGACGTCATTCTAGCGCCCAAGATTCTGACTAAGTCGATATTTCTTTTGGCATTTACTGGCAACGATGCCCAAGTGTCGTCAAAATCTGTGACAAACTTAATGTTTACTTTAGTGAGTTGGGACCAACCCGGCCCTATATAGGTATAAGTTGATTAGTTGCCCGTTTTGATGTCACTTTATTGGCTGATAGTTGCTGTTTTACTTATCTGATAAGTAAATTGTATGATCTAAATGTTGTCGGGGTTAATTTGTTTCTTTGACTAATTTAATACTAATTAAGTAAATATAAAACGCCTGTACTAAAATCCCTGTTGGAAACATACCAGGTTTTCGATAATAAACCCTTTGTTGGATCAAATTTATTACCCAAATACCATTATTGATTATATGAACATAAATGTACATAACGTTCATATAAGCAGCAATTACAAAAATAAAATATACAACATTAAAGGAGAAAAAATATACAACACTAAAATAAAAATATGTGTCACACTATGCATTTGCAACTAAACAACCTTTCCAAACAGAAGATTTGTTTTTGTCCTATGGACCCCTTTTAGTTCCGTTCACAACTGAAAACGGATTTTTTTTTCAGAAGTTCGTCAGAAGTCTGCACTTCGAGTACAGAAGTTCTGTACATCGAGTACAGAAGTACTCGACATACAAAGTATTCCATCAACAAGTTGCTCGTTGGGTTCTGAGCCAAGTAATGAGCAGTTTGAATATATACTCTTTGAGTGTAAAGATTTCGAAAAACATTCTGACAGTAGCATGCGAAAAATAAAGAAAAACCAGTCCGAATTTTTCTTTTGATTTATGGGCAGTACCCTATATTCATCACTGTTGCCACGTCACAGCGTGAAAACAAATAAGTGAAGCTAATTAGTTAAATTTAACGTCACTTTTCGTGCTTAAAAATTCCATTATTAGACTATTGATGGCCAAGGACAACTACATCTTCGTAATCAGTCTGATGAATCATATTTGTAGCTGATTTTTCACCCTCGTTCCCTTTATTTTAAATTTGGGAGTTAACCAATTTCAACAACTAGATTTTATTTTCTATATCGTTTTCACTGTACTTGTTAATTCCAATTAAGTCAAAAATAGGCTGAATTTCTGGAACTTCTTGCTTTGCTGAATTTATTTTTTCTCAATAATAATAATTTGGTTTGGCAGTTATTAGTCGATGTCAGACAGAAGTACAGTAAATATAATAATAAATAAATCCAGGACGTCAAAATAACGTTAAAATCCTTTTTAACTATCTTTTTTCAAGTAAATATTTTAGCATTATCTGTCTCTGTCCTAAAATATTCTCTCTTTCAATCCTTCCTACTCATATCATGATATTTATCATATTTATAAATTGAATAAAATTTATCATATTCCTACTATTTATGGTATCTTATTATCAATACCTCAGATCAATTACGCAGCTGATAAAAGAAACAATGTATGCTTTAGATCAGTTCTTTGGTCAAATATAGCTGAGATAAAAAAAAAGTACCAATTAAGAGTCTATAAATGCTATATTTACAATTAAAAATGAGGATATTTTACGATGGTTGATGCTATTGGCCAATGTCCCAAATTGCTATAGAAAATTTGTTGGTTGAAAATTGGCGTTAAATTTTGATAGAAAGAGAGATTTATTTCGTTTATAGGTTAGAATGGCCACCAGTGTTATAAAATCTTGCCCGAGGGAATACTATTTATTTTATCTCTATAATACATTTTATAAATATATTTTCAGTGCAGTTGTTGGTAAATAAAGGTGAGCCCTTGCAAAGGTGGATCTAGAGCAAAATCTGGGGGGGGGGGGGGGTATGTGACAAGGGCACCAATAATTAACCAAATTGACTAGTTTTTAAAAAAGAGAAAAAACAACTGAGGGTGCCAGAAATTCTTGGGGGAGGGGCTAAGGTCCCCAACCCCGCCCCCTGGATCCACCCCTGAGTCCTTGAGGGGTGATTTTAGTGGTGGAATTGTTTAGAAATATGGTTTTTGGCAAGGCTGTAACCAGAAGGGGGTTTGAACCCCCCCCCCCCCCCGAAATGGTTTTTGACTCATAAAAACTTAACAAAAATGGATATAAACAAATTTTGTATGCGTTTGTTGAGGTTTTTTGTGTAACCCTCCCCCCCCCCCCCCGAAAAAAACTTGGAGTAAAATCCCCTTCGAATAAAAATCCTGGGTACGGCCTTGGTTTTTGGTACCAATAATTAGGCGTGATCTAAATTGGTTATTTTGTTTTCCCTATATTAGTTTATTTTTGCCTTTATATTTCTTAAATGCCACTTAATGTACTATAATCACTCGCCGGGGGATTACCCTTATTTCCCAATACCTGTTAAAAAAAACGCTATCATACACGAAATCATGCGTGGCATAGTCATCCTAAATTCCCATGTAAAATATGAAAACCAGCGTGGAAATTGATAGATTTATCCTATCAACTGATCAGAATGGCCATCTCATAAAGTAAAAAACTTGTCCCAGGAAAAACAAACACACACATAGGGAAAACAAGATAACCCATTCAGATCACACCCAACAATTGCCACTAAAAGCCATATATCTGAACAATTTTATCAATTATATTATCAAAATCAGTCCCCAAGGGCCAACCCTTATTTACCAAAATCAAATCTAAAAAAGCAATTCTTTTCAACTGAAAGTAAGGAGTAAAATTAAAACTTGAAACGAAACATAAATTATTACGTATATGAGGGGGGCTGCCCCTTCCTCATTCCTTGCTATTTACGCTTAAGTCTTAAAATTCTTTAAAAATACTTCTCATTCAAATTCAAAAGCTCTTGTGTTTGAGGAGTCCTGCTTAAAGTACTGTAACAACAAGTTAAACCTAAGCGTAAAGAGCGATAGATAAGGAAAGGGCAGCCAATTAGCTTCCCAAGGGCTCACTCTTGTTTACCCATACCTAGAAATCTATTTTACTTCAAAGAACCAACAATATATCTTAAAAGATAGATTGTTATTATTATGGATATATTATAACCGATATATTATTATACATTATAATATTGGATATATTTTTATCGTGTAAAGTTATTATTTCAAGTTTAATGTAGTTTTCCTTTGAAGCTGTAGTTGTCTGAAAATCGTTGTCAAACTCAAACCAAATAGTTTTTCTTATATATTTTCATGGTTCAACGTGGCAACACTGATGAGATTTGGTACTACTCTAAAAACCCCATAATTTTGAAACAACCACAAGAATAAGTGGCAAAAAATAGACTAATATACAGAAAACAACAGGATCAAACCCCAATTGGCCCCAAAAACCATTAAAGAATTCCATCATTAAATATATTACTATAGTCCCTTCCCGAGAGGTCGCCCTTATTTACCAATACCTACAAAAAAAATTAAATAAAAAAATCAGAAATTATTCTTACTAAAAAGTACTTCATTAATTTCTATGATTGTTATTGTTACTTTATTTAGAGCCACCTTACTGAGCAGTGACGTAATTTCGTCAAAATCCGGGGGGCGGGGGGGGGGGCGACGTTGGAGCCGATTTTCCCAAATCAAGTGAAAATGACAGTAAAAAATGAAAAATGAGTCATATATTACAATAAAGACATAAATATACTAAAGAAAACTGCCCTGTTTCTCTGGATACTTGAATCATGCAGGGTTATCTTGATTTTGACGAGACTTTTTGCAGAAACTAAAATTCAGCTGGGGGGCAACTGAGGTTGGGGGGAGGGGGAGGGATCAAACTTGGTGCCCATCATGATACCCAGGAATTCTGCATGTCATACCAATGCCGTAGTTGGTCCATTACATTTTTTCTATATTATATGCATATAAGAAAAACCAAATTTAGGGGAGGGGAGGCTGTATTAGAATTTTTGGGCCAAAAAATGACCATTTTAAAGCAAAATCTGTACCACAACCAAAAAAATAGTTGTCTTAAGTTTCACGGTGGGGGGGGTGTACTTTTTCCATGTGTAAAGTAAATTTAAAGCCAATCTTGGCACTTTCTTCCGGAAAGTAGGAGGGGGCTTGGAAGTAGCAGGCGGTTCTGAAAATCTGTCCCGGGGTTTCCAAAGTCTTGGGTTTCCTGGACCCGAGACTTTGTTCCTTTGCCCCGCAGTTTTTTTTATACTGACGTTCGATTGTTGATTTAGTTGAACGTTCTGTTTATTCTTCTTTTATTTTAGTCTGAAAAAATGATATAAGATGTAATTTTTATTTTTCATAAATTATTTACTAAAATGCATATACATCTTTTTGATAACTAGATAAACTCGCACATAAAAAAATCCCAAACTTCCCTGTAAATTGAATCAAGAAAACATTTATTTTAAGTTACTAGATGTTTATTATTCTTGAACACGCTTGTAAAATAACCTCACATCCCAATTCTTAGGTAAATCGAGGTCAATAAACATTAGAAGCGTTTCTAAGGTACTAGAATCGAAATTTCAATTTTTGCTGATTAAATTCAAGGACATTGCAATGTCAGTAGTAGGTGTTGACCTTGAATTGAAAACAGTGAAAACTTTCTTGTTGATAAACAAGTAGTGATAGCAAGTTTCTTGGGGCTAGGAAAAAAGTGGTTATAGTTTAAATAATGTAAAAAGACTTGAATATACAAGAGAGGTTGCAAAAGGAATATGTTATTATATTTTCCGCGCATTCCGAAAGCATAAGCGCTGTAAATGAAAAAAAAACATATATAAAGTCTATTTTATCTATATTTTAAAAATTGAAAAAAAAAAACAACTATAACATCCGAACAGTAAATGAAAATACCACTACTACTAGCAACTCATCCCGGCACGTAACTACCCTAGGCCAAAGCACCGCAAAGATGCGCTATTACCTCATGGGTTGCACTCTCTGGGCCTTGAAAATGGTAGGTTTGAGCTGCAACATCCGATGTTTCTTATCCAGCGCGCTGTCCATTAAATTGTTATCGGCATATTAATGCTTAGGTGGTGGGGGTGGGGTGTCCCTTTCAGAAGGACAACGACATTGAAAAGCATATCAAACGAGGTGAATCAGAAATGCCCGCATCTGAATCTTCGTAAAAACAGCTTCTGGTGGTACTCCGGTATCAGAGAGGGTATATTTTTCTCGAGGGCTGGACTCTCCGAAAGAAAAGACCTTGGAAGTGATTGACGTGGCAGCTTTTCCTGATATTGCTATCATGGCAATAGCCCACTAGATAGTAGATGCACACTAGATAGGGTGGGCAACAAGTACATGCACACTTGTTGCCCACTAGATAGTAGATGCACACTAGTAAATACACTCAGTGTAAAACCAAATTTGAATTTCCTTTGGTCTCTTAGTGCCCCATACTGACAAAATTAAAAATAGTTCTTCAAATAAAAGCAAACAACGAACGCAAATCTCCACGCAGACTAGGGTTGCTGTCCCCTCAATCCCTTGCTCGTAGCGGTGAAGCATTCCTTGCGCTTTACTAAAAACTTACTAAAAACAAACGTATTTTTAATGAACCAGGAAAATAAGTATTATTTTCTAAAACAGATTCAAATTTGTATTTTTTCCTATGATCTGTTGTATTGGGCTAAGATTTCAGTTAACCACAAGTAATCTTTATTATTTATTTAATTTTTTTTTTCATTATTTAACTTCTTGTCTTCAAAAAAAAAAAAATAATAGTGATGAATCATGCTATGTCAATTTTTGGGTTATGAGTTCCTAAGACCATAGCTCCAAAATAAAGACAAAAGTAGTTGTCCATCTTGAGAATGTCTTAACAAATGGATAATTCTGCAGGTTTTATTTCTGCAAGTCAGGTTCTCCACAATAATAATGGTGGTCCTGGCTTACCGCCCTGTTTCGGGATGAAGCATTCAACATTAACAATTTGAATCCAGTTCACTGAAATAATTTTTCAGAGAAGAAGATTCTTTTACTCCAATAATGTGAATATTGTTGTATAAATTAATTGTCATATCCACCTCCAACCTTCATAATCTTTTGATTGTTATAAAGGGTATCTATAAGACTAGCCGTAACCTCATCTGGGTTGGAAATAGATGTATAAAATTTGTGCACAGAGGACTCTAGAGAGGAAATTAAATCGGTCACAGGGACATGTTTCGGAAGAAAAGAGAATTTTGAACCGTTTTCAAGAATTTGAAATTCCTTTGGTTTTAGTTACAGTAGTAAAAGGACAAGACGTTGACATTATGCCGAGAGAACCTGACATATTTCTAAGTTATTAGGGTCTAAGCACCGAAATTACGCTCATCACAGCTTGTCGCATCAGAGTACTGACAATAATAATGTAACTCATTTGATGAATAATAACTAAGTAGTTCTGTTGCACGGATTTTAGTGCTGAAGGCAATTTTATATTATATCTAATTTTTTATCAGATCTATTTTATATCAGATATTGCGGCTTCAATTCTCATTAGTGATAAATTCTTGTAATAATTGTCATTATCGACAGATAAAATAGGAGAAGCTGAAATATACTTGACTCAAAACTACACTGAAACTGAAATTAGGCTTAATACTTAAAATAATAACTGAAAAATATAATTTTATTGCACGGATTTTAGTGCTAACAAACGGCTATGTAAAGGCTATTATATAGGGTACATAATAAATGCAATTTGGCGCTAAAGATTTTTCATAAAAGGCAAGAAACGGAAATATACGGAAAATAAACGGAAAAAAAGGCTCAAAGCGTAAAATAATGACTAAATTATTTAATTTTATTTCGTGGATGTTAACGCAAAAAGTAATTTGATACCGGGTCTTGTGACTTTTTAGTGGGACTTGAAGTTTCACAGACGACAAATTTTGTGACGATTTTTATTATCGTTACAGAGGAAATACAAGAAACAAATATACAAGGATAAAAGATTGTCAATACCGAGTTCCAAAGGTATCTTTGGTATGGAAGGTTTTTCTAGTGGAAGTCGTTTTGTACATAACTGAACTGCTAGTTGCTGTTTCATTAAGCTGCTTTTGTTCTATGAATGAATGGGTTTCATATATATTTTTGATTCGTTTTTATTTCTTCTCTGAGGGGATTCATTGGAATATTGTTAAGAGATTTTTATTTTGTCTTGAAGAATCTTTGTATGACTAAAAAGGCTGTTGAGTGCGACTCTGCTTCAACAATTTCATATTGCAATGGTTTTGTTTCTGCTTTATTTATTATGGTTTAGGACATCTGGAAATCAATGTTTTGTTGTATAATTACTTTTGTTCTGTTGTATAATTATACAATGTTTAATTGTTGTATAATTATACAACATTGTATAATAAATTATACAATGTTTTGTTGTATAATTACTTTTTGTATTGGTGGAAATCCATAAAATGCTGGGAATTTCTTGCCAGTTGTTTCTTTGAAGTCCAAGCACTGGCGAGGAACAGATCCTATTTTTACTCCATATTCGAGTTGTTTTTATTTTAATCATATTATATTAATTATGTCTAGCTTAGTAGTTAGATTTTTAGTCGAAAATTGTGCTCAAATTAAGCTGCCCAAGGCTGGCTAAAATTTACACACTGCCATCTTGCGTCTCACTTTGGTTTTTACTATTTTTGAAGATCTGAATGCCACGTAAAGGTTATGCCAAGGTTCTCCAAATTAGTAATTTTTCCTACATTTGAAAGCAATAATAAAAATAAAAATCTTTTTTTAATTAGTGTTTGCTTATATATTTTGACATTTCAACTTGGCAACACTGATGAAAATGTGGTGTCCGCCTAAAAACTTCATAACTTGAAACAGCCAAGAGAAAGAGAAAGTTTTCCAAATTAGTAATCTTTTCTAGAATTGAAAATAACATATATAATATTTTTTCTAAGTTTTGTTTTAATTTAGTTTTGCTTATATATGAGATTTTGTTCTATACTCTTTCAAAATTAATTGTTAATTGCATTTTATAAATTAGAAATTGTCAAAAATGTATCTTCACGAGTTAAATTGCTGCGTTGAGTTGGATTATAAGATTATGTTTAACATAGTAATCTACCAACGATCTGCACAATAATCTACAACACCTTAAGCTTAGATAAAAAAATTTACCATGTTAGATAAGCAGCTTAAATGAAAAATCTACACCAGTCCATAAAAATCTACAAAAAACAAACAGCTTAGGTAAAAAATTTACCATGTTAGATAAGCAGCTTAAATGAAAAATCTACACTAGTCCATAAAAATCTACAAAAAACATACAACAGCTTAGATAAAATCGACAACAGTTTAAAATTTTTACTGGATTTGGCCTGTTGACCACAAATATTGGCAGTGGCAATCTAAAAACAAAATATAAACATGTTTGATTGTTTGTTTAAACTGAGATCTAGTATACTATGTATATACTCTATACCATATGTCTATATCCCACCCTGTTGAAACAAGCGCATTGCATCGATTAGTTCAATGCACGCACCAGTAAAATTCAAATGCTCTTTAATAAAGTGTTTATATTAAATTATATTTCTCTTTTGTAGATTATATTTTCTTATAGATTATAGTATAATTTTGAACAGCTTGCAGAACTTGAATAGCTTGCAGCAGCATTTCACAAATTTTTTTTTCTACAATTTTTTTTCCATTTTTTAAATGAAGATGCAAAAGAAGTTATTAATCAATATAAAAATTTTCCGGTTATTGGTTAATTATTCAAATTGAGGTATGAATCCCTCCCAGTAGAATGAGGGCTTTGTATCGATTGATCTAATCCGAATCCCGGTAAACCCCTTTAACGGAAGGTTTGCATTAAATTATAGTTTCATGTAGACTATAGTTTAGGCAAGAATAGCATGCATCAGTTGGCACCAATTATTAAAACTGAAGAGCGCGGCAACAATTATTGTTAAAATTTGGTAACAAAACCTTGTTACCTAAATATCTAGCTATGAAGTTCTTTTCCTTTTAAGATAATTAATATTCAACATATTATTAAATATTTTATAAAAATTGATTAATTAAATGATTAAATATTAATTGTAATTAAATATCTAATAATATTTAAGGTAAATAAATAAGTCAACTTTTTGTATCCACATGTTTTCTGTTTATTCGAGATTTTAGAACACATAATGAAAATCTTGAATGAACTGTCTTTGACAAATTTCCTATTTTGATGTAAATATATATATATATATATATATATATATATATATATATATATATATATATATATATATATATATATATTTTGCAAAAACAAAATGTGTCTTTAAAAACAAAAAAAGAAATTGTAAATTTTATAGATAGTATATATTTCAGTTTTGTAATAAATATTTTTTTTTTATAAAAAATGAATAAAAGAAAAGTTTAATGCGCCACAACAGGGAATCCTTGGCTACCTTTTCTCCGTGGTCAATTTGAATGTGTGGCTTAAGAAGCAATAGTGTGTTTGATATTTACTAGCATGACCTCAAGATCTAATCAAACCGAGAAGGGTTGACTTATTATTGTTACCAACTAGCTAAGGAACTCACAAACTAAGTATTTCTAGAAGCCGTCCAGTGTTTTATTTATTCAGTCTTGATTTCATTCTGGAACCTCATAAAATTATATATATATATATATATATATATACATATATATATATATATATATATATATATATATATATATATATATATATATATATATATATATATATATATATATATATATATATATATATATATATATATATATATATATATATATATATATATATATATATATGTTACAGTGAATGTCCGAAATCTGGTTAATATCGACATTCACCCATGAATGTCCGAAATTCCTTTTTCCCTCCTTGACTGAATTAGCTTTGTGAGTCAGCTTTTTCAGTCTTATGCAAGCTATGATGCTAAAAGTTAAAGCTCGTTATAAATATCATTAATGGGTTAAAAACGTAATCTTACCTAACATGGCCATCTTCAAACCTTGCGTAAAATTGAAAAAGTTGTCTGGCAAGGCTGACTAAATCCAAGGAGAAAAAAAAAGGTATTTCGGACATTCACTGGTGAATATCAACATTCACCAATTTGCGGACATTCACATTAACTATATATATATATATATATATATATATATATATATATATATATATATATATATATATATATATATATATATATATATATATATATATATATATATATGTATATATATATATATAGTTTTAGTCTAAAAGTTTTAGACGAATTGTCGTAAATAAACTTCTTAGTGGTTTGAATATGTTTCGTGCTATAGAAACACTGCATTTCCTACTTAAGGAAAGAAGGGATGATTCCCATCAGGTTTTCATGGCACAAAATTAAATGAAGAGCCAAACTAAAAATAAGAGCTAATGTATGAAGTAGAGCTAAAAATGAAGAGCTAAAATTAAATGAAAAGCCCAAAAATTAAATGAAGAGCCAAACTAAAAATAAGAGCTAATGTATGAAGTAGAGCTAAAAATGAAGAGCTAAAATTAAATGAAAAGCCCAAAAATTAAATGAAGAGCCCCAACTTGAAATACCGGCTGAAAGTCGTAGTTTTCTTTTGCTCCGAATTCAAATATACTCAATTAATTATTTTATAATCAAGACCATACCCAAATTTGACCCTTCCCACCGAAATTACTTTTCTCGGTTGAATTTCTTTACCTTGCCTGCAATGGCTTTAAACTCTTCCCCCAATCAAAATCTTGTGTATTTTTTTGTGTATCAATCAGGGGGGGGGGGGTATTTGTAGTTTTTTTTTTGCCACCCAAACATTATTCTTATCAAAATAATTCTTCGAGGGGCTTCTATTTCAGTGCTTGATACGTTTTAACTTTATGTATAAAAATACACCTTACCGATACGCATTTTTAGCCAGCTTTAGAATACTTAGATAAAAAATTGTTGGCAATGCTGGTTAAATCTGCTTAAGAGTTACGAGTTCAGTTGGTAATAATATGAGTTTACTTCCACTCATCACTCCCTACTTTATGTTAAATCGTGGGTGCATGAAGCACGTGGCTCCTATGAGGAGACAACACGGGATAACTATATTTATGGTATGATATTTTACAGCTAATTGAGCAGCTGTCATAAATAGTGCGCTTTAAGCAAATTTTTGAGTGAATTAAATGAGAATAACTGTAAAATGGTATTAAATTTATATAGTGACATGTTTTTAGCAACTATTCACTCCAGAATTTGACAATTTTTCAAAAAGTTGCTAATGCCCTTTTTACACTGAGGCTTAGCTGGCAGTGCTCCCTCCCCCGGGAAGGTTGAAAGTTGCATCATTACATGATCGGAGGGGCGAAAAATGCCAATTATGAAGACACATTTTTTATTGGCGCCCCCCCCCCAAACAAAAACAACCATTAGTTCTATATTCGCCACTGAGGCTTTTTTCATAATTAAATGTCTACTTGGCTAGCTCTAACTAATTCAGATCGAAAACTTTAACCGTCTGTTGAAATTCTTCTATAAACCCTGTGATGGCACTGGGTCTTACATCTCCGCTTGGCAGTAGGGGATCTGGGGTTCTATTCCAAATGTCACAGGGCCTGGAATTGCATTTAGTTTTTGGACTAGCGTGAATAAGATATCTTGAATACGAATTCTTCCATTTAGTACTTCTGAAGTAGAATATTGTCAATTGGGGGCTTGGGACGTTACAGCATGTATCCCTTGCTTAATGCACGTGTCACCATTTTTTCTGCCTTCGGATTCACGATACGCAAAATGTGAACAAAAGAGTCATCTAATGGAAAAACACTATAACCTTTGGTTCACGCAGACACGATAAGGATTTCAAGGCATGTGTCGATATCATGAACCGGGTGGATCAAAACTGCGTGGCTGTTCATATCTATAGACAAATTTGAAACTTAATAATTTAAAATAACTTAATAGAAAGCTGGGTGGTTGAGAGATCTCTGCTGTATAAAAGACACTTTTTTAATGTCTTAATCAATTTAATTTTCATTCCTTATTTACTTTTGATTTTGTGTCTTTGTATTATTTGTAATTTATTTTGTTGTTTTTGACACTTTTTATTTCCTCTTATTCTTCAGAGTTAATTTCTTCTTAACATATTATTCTTAATTTATTTCTTTTAATCAAATCAACTTTTAGTATTTTTGCTTTATTATTTATTTGCTTTAAATTTTTGTTCTTTGATTCTGTATTGTTATGTTCTTATCGGCTGCCAAGGATCATTTTTGGGAAATATTCGTAGAAATTTTGGATGTAACCAAATTGCGTTACTTGGGAAATTTTATTACATCTTATATATATATATATATATATATATATATATATATATATATATATATATATATATATATATATATATATATATATATATATATATATATATATATATATATATATATATATATATATATATATATATATATATATATATATATATATATATATATATATAATTCTTACTGTAAAACACACGCATGTAGCCTAACTTTTTTTTTTTTTTTTTTTTTTTTTTTTACTATTTAATATCTCTTATTAAAAACTTTAAACACATGCTACACCTTATCGTGAGGTGTGTCATCTAGCAGATTAATTGTGACACGTGATCAAGGGTTATTTTTGTTTAGCTTTAACTATTAGCCACTAAGCTTTGAATATTGTTAATATGCGAAATTTTTTTGCTAAGTTGTTTTTAAGCAGAAAAAAACACAAAAGTGGTTGATGGTTTACAGTTTATACAAAGAAATTGTAGCAATGCATCCAGTTTAGACGCCGGCTCTGTGGAAATATGCTTCTTTACTTATCTGTCAGTGTTATAATTTTCTTCCCTTTTAATTTTTTTTAAATGTTTCTTTTTGACTATGGTAAAAAAAAAGAAAACTGCGATTTCGATTTGGTTGAAACACTACTCAAAAATCAATCTCAACCTTAATTTTGTTTTCCATTTAATTGTTTTTATATGGTTTTCAGACGAATCGCTTGCAGTAACTCAAAAACGTTTATATGATATTTCTTTTAAATAATACTTGCTCTACCCCCTAACCTGAGAACCCCTAAGTTAATCCGTTGTCGAGTATTTCATTTGGCTCTAAATGTAGTTAGTTTTGTCTTGCAGTAATATTTAGAACGCCTTGGAGACCTAAAAAAGTGAACCTCAAACTACTACTACTACTTCTAACCTCTTTCTTCTGCACCCAACCACGCGAGGTCAACAAGATGCTCGTGCTCATGCGCAGTTTATTCAAAGCTTTAATCACTCTTTACCCTCTCCCATGAAGCTCAAATTTCCGTTTTTTGTGACCTCTTTTCCATCCTTTCTTATGACCTCTATGACCTTGAACCATTTCGTATGACCGCTTCCCATGTCATTCGAAGACAACCTCTTTGTTTGGTCCACATGGATGGCCTAACAATTAGTCATTATTAACAGTCTAAGAAACAGAAAAAAGTTTTTAGCTTCTTCTGTAAATGTTATGTCTTGTGACTTAACGCGTTTTGAATTAGTGCAATCGGGCTCGTACAACTTTGTCAGTTCAGTTTTATTCATCATGTTTCCTTATAGGTATACGCTAAGAATCACCCAGTTGTATAAATATTTTTTGTCAGTAGCGTTCAATGAGTGTGAATAATCTGCTATTTATATACTTCTTTCATTATGGTCTTAGCATGTCTACCTGCTTATAATTATTATTTTTAGTAGTTTTTACATCTTCAATTGAGCTTGACTAAAGGGAAGATTGTCTTGAGTTGACTTAGCTTTTCTGTCTTTTTCGCAGTCTCTTTTTGGACGTTTACCAGTTGGGTTGGAAATTTCAGCTAGAATATGGTGAACTTAATCCAAAAATATTTTGTGCCCTTTTCGACATCCTCAAAAGAGGAGTTCACCTTCATAATTCCTCATAATAAGCTTTTCCACGTAAAAGGGTTGAAAGAAGTTCGCACCATATTTACTGTCTGAAGGAACAAAAAAATATTTATCAAGCTTTTGAATCAACCACAAGAACTCTTGTAAACTTAACTTCCCAACTCGTCTTCTTACCGCCGACGAAATAAAACATTTTTAATTCTCCACAGAAAGTTCCAGAACTTTTTTGGATGTTAAATTCAAATATATCTCGTATTTGAAGGGGTGTGGCCAAGAAAAGTTAGTTTATACTAATCGAGCTAATAAATTTAGCCCAATTAAGTAACAAACAAGTTGAATTTGAAAATAATGAGTAAAATAAGTTTAATCGGTGCTAATTTTTTTCGCACTTCAGGCTTGTATGGTCTATGAAAACGTGGTAACCATGTCCTAAAGAAATAGACTAAAGTGTTGTTCTACAATAATGCACTTGTTTTCTTTTTTGTATAAAGAGGACTTGGCAAATACTAAAAATACACAAAGTGGTAAAAATCCTTAAGTAATTCATAACTTTACTTGATACATGTGAAAACACGTACTTGCTTTATATTATATATTTTATAAGTGAATATTTTTTATTTATCTTGTGACCCAAAATATTGTTCAAATCCTTCAGATATATCCCTAGCTGCTAGCTGCTAGCTGCCACGGGTTACTGTTTTTGCCACTTCTTGATTATTCAGATTATGAACCGCTTATCATTAATGAAGCTCTTGTTGAATAATCTGATATATTATTGATTTTAAATTTCTTGTCAATTTACGTGATGCAGGGGATACTTTATGCCCTTAATTGTTCTTTAGATTGTTAGCCGTCGGTCATGCTCTTGTAAGTTTTATGGAGTTATATTGTTGGGGTTAACTAATTTAAAATTGTATATTTGATTGTGTCTGTTGATTTCTGTTGAATTTAAAAGTTGTTTTTAAGAATATAAATTTTGGCCTAAAAACATGTTTTATATTTGTTGTTTTGAAAATGTTGTTTCTACAGATTTTGAAAAATATTCTAATGCAGAAGGGAAGAGTCCTTGAAAAAGAATTTCAGACTCGTTGGTACTACAATGGTAAACAAGAAAGGAAAGGGGAGGGGGATACAAGATTCGCAATAATGGTCCAAGCTGGATATGGGTGGCAACCTCACTCATCTCATACACTTAAAGGCTTACTGAAGGCATTTTGGGCATCAAAGAGCCAGTAGTAATGACCACTCTTGAGAAACAAGAAGACATTAAATATATACATACATATATATATATATATATATATATATATATATATATATATATATATATATATATTATATATATATATATATATATATATATATATATATATATATATATATATATATATATATATATATATATATATATATATATATATATATATATATATATATATATATATATATATATATATATATATATGAAATCCGGTACACTGCATTATGGCTATGTATATAGTGGTAAACTACAAATAGCGAAACTACTTTTCCGACACTTAGTCAAATAATTTTGCTCTACGATTTCGGTAACGTCAATTTACGAAAATATGGAAGTGGGGGTAAATGTGCGCTTCAAAATTTAGGTGGGGTACAGTTTTTTTTTCTAACTCTTTTAATTAAAAACAAAAAAAAGGCATTTTTTCAATGGAAATACCAAGAAAACGTATTTTTCACAATCTACGAGGAGTAAATGCCCCCGCTCCAATTGGTGCACTCAATAGTTCATGATAAATTTGATCAAGAGCATTTTCTGTGGGGTCACTAGCAGCATATAATCGTGTCGCATCGTGTTCTATATGTTTTAGATATATAGTTATCTGCGCTGGAATTAAAAAGAGGGAGTAATAGGGGAGTAGAAGTAAATTAAGAACCTATATTAGGTTATCCATGAAACGGTTTTTAGTTGGAATGACCAATTTGGTGGTTTGGTATATTATCCAGTTGATGATTTTTGTCACCCCGGAAAGAGCGCTGGCCATGGAGAGAAAATTTTTGCTTAAGAGGATTCGATACCTTGAAAATCATTTTGCAAGCCTGAACGTTGGCTTCCCGTTCAAAGACAGAGAATTCTGTCATGGGACTAGTTGTCATTGAAGGCTATTGAGAATTTGTGATTTGATTGAAAAGACGAGGAAATTGTGTCTGATAGGCTTTCAGTCAGAGCGAATTCCATCACAGGAAATTTCTAAAGCTGCGAAATTGATGAAATGACGTTTCTTTTGAGCTGATTTTTTGTGTTTTCCTAGTTAGCATGCTAGAACGTTTTTTGGTACTGCCCTTTCCTGAATTTAAAAAAAAAGAAGGAAATTTTGCTCTGTTTACTGTAAAAAACAAAATCCCCCCTTTCTAACGATATAACGGTACTCTCCCATTATATGGGCACTTCTAAAAAGTCAAGTTTGGTTAATGCTAATGAAATAAATTAGGATGTATATATAATATTTTATAAACAAATTTGGGCCATATATTTGCACATTGGGGGGTGGGGGGTAAAGCATTGCATATATTGAATACGTAGCCTAACCTAGGTACCTTTTCTCCCCTAAACCCGAAAAAACAACAGTTTAAATATTGTAAATTCAATGAGAAACCACGTTCTTCGACCAATTTAGATAACAATTACCCGCTTCACGAGTCTCCGTCACTGCATTCATTCGACTGCCTGCAGCCGACGTGCCCATATAATGGGAAAATACCGATATAACTTTCATTAAAACTGAATTCTCTAATTCTGACACAAGACGGAGCAGTAAAATGGTTTCTCTTAGCTTTCCGGGAAATTAGGTGTCGGCTTTAATTTTCTGTCGTTTATTCACATCCCTTGTCCAAGCTCCACAAGTTATGGCAAGGCTGCCCATTCAATTCTAAATAATTTGGCCCCACAAAGTAAAAAAGCTTATAATCAACGAGATAGGATGATTGTTTAAGGCATCGAATTCCCTATGTTATTTTTATTTGCCAAAGTTTAAGAGATTTATTCTTTCAAAACATCTACATCCTGGCCTAAAAATGGATATAGACATGGTGTAAACGGTGTTAGATATCTTGAATGGGTACGTAAATAGGTTCACTGAAAGAAATTCGTAACTTGGCCAAGCCAAGTTACAGACGTAACAAAAAAATCATTTGTTCGTTCTAACCGACTGCACAGAATTCATTATATTGAAATTTGTCTGATTCAGCGTGAAAAGGTTTCGGAGAGATCTAAAATTCAGGGTGAATTAGGATTACACCTTTTCTACCCTCGAACTGTAATTCTCAATGCAATCATGCGTACAAACTATGCAATCCTGGCAATACGTATATGTACCATTACAAGAACTTTTGGTTGCTTTAAATGTGGTGCTTTAAAAGAATACGAAGAAAATAGGAATGGAACAGAAATGACTCTTTGAGTTTTCAAAATTGGAGTAATAGAAGTAAGATACTAAGAGCTCCAGTGACAGTGCAGCACAAGACTGCACTGTCATTGAGTTTTCAAAATGACTCTGAGTTTTCAAAATTGAAGTAATAGAAGCAAAATACTACGAGCCCCAGTGACAGTGCAGCACAAAACTGCACTGTCATTGAGTTTTCAAAATGACTCTTTGAGTTTTCAAAATGACTCTTTGAGTTTTCAAAATTGAAGTAATAGAAGCATGATACTACGAGCCCCAGTGACAGTGCAGCACAAGACTGCACTGTCATTGAGTTTTCAAAATGACTTTGAGTTTTCAAAATGACTCTGAGTTTTCAAAATTGTAGTAATAGAAGCAAGATACTACGAGCCCAAGTGACAGTGCAGCACAAGACTGCACTTTCATTGAGTTTTCAAAATGACTCTTTGAGTTTTCAAAATGACTTTGAGTTTTCAAAATTGAAGTAATAGAAGCATGATACTACGAGCCCCAGTGACAGTGCAGCACAAGACTGCACTGTCATTGAGTTTTCAAAATGACTCTTTGCGTTTTCAAAATTGAAGTAATAGAAGCAAAATACTACGAGCCCAAGTGACAGTGCAGCACAAGACTGCACTGTCATTGAGTTTTCAAAATGACTCTTTGAGTTTTCAAAATGACTTTGAGTTTTCAAAATTGAAGTAATAGAAGTATGATACTACAAGCCCCAGTGACAGCGCAACACAAGACTGCACTGTCATTGAGTTTTCAAAATGACTTTGCGTTTTCAAAATTGAAGTAATAGAAGCAAAATACTACGAGCCCCAGTGACAGTGCAGCACAAGACTGCACTGTCATTGAGTTTTCAAAATGACTTTGAGTTTTCAAAATGACTGTGAGTTTTCAAAATTGCAGTAATAGAAGCAAGATAATACGAGCCCCAGTGACAGTGCAGCACAAGACTGCACTTTCATTGAGTTTTCAAAATGACTCTTTGAGTTTTCGTAAAATACTACAAGCCTCAGTGACAGCGCAACACAAGACTGCACTGTCATTGAGTTTTCAATATGACTCTTTGAGTTTTCAAAATGACTCTTTGAGTTTTCAAAATTGAAGTAATAGAAGCAAAATACTACGAGCCCCAGTGACAGTGCAGCACAAGACTGCACTGTCATTGAGTTTTCAAAATGACTCTGAGAGTTTTCAAAATTGAAGTAATAGAAGCAAAATACTACGAGCCCCAGTGACAGTGCAGCACAAGATTGCACTGTCATTGAGTTTTCAAAATGACTCTTTGAGTTTTCAAAATGACTCTTTGAGTTTTCAAAATTGGAGTAATAGAAGCAAGATACTACGAGCCCCAGTGATAGTGCAGCACAAGACTGCACTGTCATTGAGTTTTCAAATTGACTCTTTGAGTTTTCAAAATTGGAGTAATAGAAGCAAAATACTACGAGCCCCAGTGACAGTGCAGCACAAGACTGCACTGTCATTGAGTTTTCAAAATGACTCTTTGAGTTTTCAAAATGACTTTGAGTTTTCAAAATTGGAGCAATAGAAGCAAAATACTACGAGCCCCAGTGACAGTGCAGCACAAGACTGCACTGTCATTGATTTTTCAAAATGACTCTTTGAGTTTTCACAATGACTCTTTGAGTTTTCAAAATTGTAGTAATAGAAGCAAAATACTACGAGCCCCTGTGACAGTGCAGCACAAGACTGCACTGTCATTGAGTTTTCAAAATGACTGTGAGTTTTCAAAATGACTCTTTGAGTTTTCAAAATTGGAGTAATAGAAGCAAGATACTAAGAGCCCCAGTGATAGTGCAGCACAAGACTGCACTTTCATTGAGTTTTCAAAATGACTCTTTGAGTTTTCAAAATGACTCTATGAGTTTTCAAAATTGTAGTAATAGAAGCAATATACTACGAGCCCCAGTGACAGTGCAGCACAAGATTGCACTGTCATTGAGTTTTCAAAATGACTTTTTGAGTTTTCAAAATGACTCTTTGAGTTTTCAAAATTGGAGTAATAGAAGCAAAATACTACGAGCCCCAGTGACAGTGCAGCACAAGACTGCACTGTCATTGAGTTTTCAAAATGACTTTTTGAGTTTTCAAAATGACTCTTTGAGATTTCAAAATTGGAGTAATAGAAGCAAGATACTACGAGCCCCAGTGACAGTGCAGCACAAGACTGCACTGTCATTGAGTTTTCAAAATGACTCTTTGAGTTTTCAAAATGACTCTTTGAGTTTTTAAAATTGAAGTAATAGAAGCAAAATACTACGAGCCCCAGTGACAGTGCAGCACAAGACTGCACTGTCATTGAGTTTTCAAATTGACTTTGAGTTTTCAAAATGACTTTGAGTTTTCAAAATTGCAGTAATAGAAGCAAGATACTACGAGCCCCAGTGACAGTGCAGCACAAGACTGCACTGTCAATGAGTTTTCAAAATGACTCTTTGAGTTTTCAAAATGACTCTTTGATTTTTCAAAATTGAAGTAATAGAAGCAAAATACTACGAGCCCCGGTGACAGTGCAGCACAAGACTGCACTGTCATTGAGTTTTCAAAATGACTCTTTGAGTTTTCAAAATTGCAGTAATAGAAGCAAGATACTACGAGCCCCAGTGACAGTACAGCACAAGACTGCACTGTCATTGAGTTTTCAAAATGACTCTTTGAGTTTTCAAAATGACTCTTTGAGTTTTCAAAATTGGAGTAATAGAAGCAAAATACTACGAGCCCCAGTGACAGTGCAGCACAAGACTGCACTGTCATTGATTTTTAAAAATGACTCTTTGAGTTTTCAAAATGACTCTTTGAGATTTCAAAATTGCAGTAATAGAAGCAAAATACTACGAGCCCCAGTGACAGTGCAGCACAAGACTGCACTGTCATTGAGTTTTCAAAATGACTCTTTGAGTTTTCAAAATGACTCTTTGAGTTTTCAAAATTGGAGTAATAGAAGCAAGATACTACGAGCCCCAGTGACAGTGCAGCACAAGACTGCACTGTCATTGTGTTTTCAAAATGACTCTTTGAGTTTTCAAAATGACTCTTTGAGTTTTCAAAATTGAAGTAATAGAAGCAAAATACTACGAGCCCCAGTGACAGTGCAGCAAAAGACTGCACTGTCATTGAGTTTTCAAAATGACCCTTTGAGTTTTCAAAATGACTCTTTGAGTTTTCAAAATTGGAGCAATAGAAGCAAGATACTACGAGCCCCAGTGACAGTGCAGCACAAGACTGCACGGTCATTGAGTTTTCAAAATGACTCATTGAGTTATCAAAATGACTCTTTGATTTTTCAAAATTGGAGCAATAGAAGCATGATACTAAGAGCCCCAGTGATAGTGCAGCACAAGACTGCACTGTCATTGAGTTTTCAAAATGACGCTTTGAGTTTTCAAAATGACTCTTTGAGTTTTCAAAATTACTATTTTAATTATAAAAATTGGAGTAATAGAAGCAAGATACTACGAGCCCCAGTGACAGTGCAGCACAAGACTGCACTGTCATTGAGTTTTCAAAATGACTCTTTGAGTTTTCAAAATGACTCTTTAAGTTTTCAAAATTGAAGTAATAGAAGCAACATACTACGAGCCCCAGTGACAGTGCAGCACAAAACTGCACTGTCATTGAGTTTTCAAAATGACTCTTTGAGTTTTCAAAATGACTCTTTGAGTTTTCAAAATTGGAGTAATAGAAGCAAGATACTACGAGCCCCAGTGACAGTGCAGCACAAGACTGCACTGTCATTGAGTTTTCAAAATGACTCTGAGTTTTCAAAATGACTCTTTGAGTTTTAAAAATTGAAGTAATAGAAGCAAAATACTACGAGCCGCAGTGACAGTGCAGCAAGAGACTGCACTGTCATTGAGTTTTCAAAATGACTCCTTGAGTTTTCAAAATGACTCTTTGAGTTTTCAAAATTGGAGTAATAGAAGCATGATACTACGAGCTCCAGTGACAGTGCAGCACAAGACTGCACTGTCATTGAGTTTTCAAAATGACTTTTTGAGTTTTCAAAATTGGAGTAATAGAAGCAAAATACTACGTGCCCCAGTGACAGTGCAGCACAAGACTGCACTGTCATTGAGTTTTCAAAATGACTCTTTGAGTTTTCAAAATAACTCTTTGAGTTTTCAAAATTGGAGTAATAGAAGCAAGATACTACGAGCCCCAGTGACAGTGCAGCACAAGACTGCACTGTCATTGAGTTTTCAAAATGACTCTTTGAGTTTTCAAAATGACTCTTTGAGTTTTCAAAATTGAAGTAATAGAAGCAAGATACTACGAGCCCCAGTGACAGTGCAGCACAAGACTGCACTGTCATTGAGTTTTCAAAATGACTTTTTGAGTTTTCAAAATGACTCTTTGAGTTTTCAAAATTGCAGTAATAGAAGCAAGATACTACGAGCCCCAGTGACAGTGCAGCACAAGACTGCACTTTCATTGAGTTTTCAAAATGACTCTTTGAGTTTTCAAAATGACTCTTTGAGTTTTCAAAATTGAAGTAATAGAAGCAAAATACTACGAGCCCCAGTGACAGTGCAGCACAAGACTGCACTGTCATTGAGTTTTCAAAATGACTCTGAGTTTTCAAAATGACTTTGAGTTTTCAAAATTGGAGTAATAGAAGCAAGATACTACGAGCCCCAGTGACAGTGCAGCACAAGACTGCACTGTCAATGAGTTTTCAAAATGACTCTTTGAGTTTTCAAAATGACTCTTTGAGTTTTTAAAATTGGAGTAATAGAAGCAAAATACTACGAGCCCCGGTGACAGTGCAGCACAAGACTGCACTGTCATTGAGTTTTCAAAATGACTCTTTGAGTTTTCAAAATTGCAGTAATAGAAGCAAGATACTACGAGCCCCAGTGACAGTGCAGCACAAGACTGCACTGTAATTGATTTTTCAAAATGACTCTTTGAGTTTTCAAAATGACTCTTTGAGTTTTCAAAATTGCAGTAATAGAAGCAAAATACTACGAGCCCAAGTGACAGTGCAGCACAAGATTGCACTGTCATTGAGTTTTCAAAATGACACTTTGAGTTTTAAAAATCACTCTTTGAGTTTTCAAAATTGGAGTAATAGAAGCAAGATACTACGAGCCCCAGTGACAGTGCAGCACAAGACTGCACTGTCATTGTGTTTTCAAAATGACTCTTTGAGTTTTCAAAATGACTCTTTGAGTTTTCAAAATTGAAGTAATAGAAGCAAAATACTACGAGCCCCAGTGACAGTGCAGCAAAAGACTGCACTGTCATTGAGTTTTCAAAATGACTCTTTGAGTTTTCAAAATGACTCTTTGAGTTTTCAAAATTGCAGCAATAGAAGCAAGACACTACGAGCCCCAGTGACAGTGCAGCACAAGACTGCACTGTCATTGAGTTTTCAATATGACTCTTTGAGTTTTCAAAATGACTCTTTGAGTTTTCAAAATTGGAGTAATAGAAGCAAAATACTACGAGCCCCAGTGACAGTGCAGCACAAGACTGCACTGTCATTGAGTTTTCAAAATGACTCTTTGAGTTTTCAAAATGACTCTTTGTGTTTTCAAAATGACTCTTTGAATTATCAAAATTGGAGTAATAGAAGCAAGATACTACGAGCCCCAGTGACAGTGCAGCACAAGACTGCACTGTCATTGAGTTTTCAAAATGACTCTTTGAGTTTTCAAAATGACTCTTTAAGTTTTCAAAATTGAAGTAATAGAAGCAAAATACTACGAGCCCCAGTGACAGTGCAGCACAAAACTGCACTGTCATTGAGTTTTCAAAATGACTCTTTGAGTTTTCAAAATGACTCTTTGAGTTTTCAAAATTGGAGTAATAGAAGCAATATACTACGAGCCCCAGTGACAGTGCAGCACAAGACTGCACTGTCATTGAGTTTTCAAAATGACTCTGAGTTTTCAAAATGACTCTTTGAGTTTTCAAAATTGAAGTAATAGAAGCAAAATACTACGAGCCCCAGTGACAGTGCAGCACAAGACTGCACTGTCATTGAGTTTTCAAAATGACTCTTTGAGTTTTCAAAATGACTGAGTTTTCAAAATTGAAGTAATAGAAGCATGATACTACGAGCCCCAGTGACAGTGCAGCACAAGACTGCACTTTCATTGAGTTTTCAAAATGACTTTTTGAGTTTTCAAAATTGAAGTAATAGAAGTAAAATAATACAAGCCCTAGTGACAGTGCAGCACAAGACTGCACTGTCATTGAGTTTTCAAAATGACTCTTTGAGTTTTCAAAATAACTCTTTGAGTTTTCAAAATTGGAGTAATAGAAGCAAGATACTACGAGCCCCAGTGACAGTGCAGCACAAGACTGCACTGTCATTGTGTTTTCAAAATGACTCTTTGAGTTTTCAAAATGACTCTGAGAGTTTTCAAAATTGAAGTAATAGAAGCAAGATACTTACGAGCCCTAGTGACAGTGCAGCACAAGACTGCACTGTCATTGAGTTTTCAAAATGACGCTTTGAGTTTTCAAAATTGGAGTAATAGAAGTAAGATACTACATGCACAAGTGACAGCGCAACACAAGACTGCACTGTCATTGAGTTTTCAATATGACTCTTTGAGTTTTCAAAATAACTCTTTGAGTTTTCAAAATTGGAGTAATAGAAGCAAGATACTACGAGCCCCAGTGACAGTGCAGCACAAGACTGCACTGTCATTGAGTTTTCAACATGACTCTGTGAGTTTTCAAAATGACTCTTTGAGTTTTCAAAATTGAAGTAATAGAAGCAAAATACTACGAGCCCCAGTGACAGTGCAGCAAAAGACTGCACTGTCATTGAGTTTTCAAAATGACCCTTTGAGTTTTCAAAATGACTCTTTGAGTTTTCAAAATTGGAGCAATAGAAGCAAGATACTACGAGCCCCAGTGACAGTGCAGCACAAGACTGCACTGTCATTGAGTTTTCAAAATGACTCTGAGTTTTCAAAATGACTCTTTGAGTTTTCAAAATTGGAGTAATAGAAGCAAGATACTACGAGCCTCAGTGACAGTGCAGCACAAGACTGCACTGTCATTGAGTTTTCAAAATGACTCTTTGAGTTTTCAAAATGACTCTTTGAGTTTTCAAAATGACTATTTGAATTATCAAAATTGGAGTAATAGAAGCAAGATACTACGAGCCCCAGTGACAGTGCAGCACAAGACTGCACTGTCATTGAGTTTTCAAAATGACTCTTTGAGTTTTCAAAATGACTCTTTGAGTTTTCAAAATTGAAGTAATAGAAGCAAAATACTACGAGCCCCAGTGACAGTGCAGCACAAGACTGCACTGTCATTGAGTTTTCAAAATGACTCTTTGAGTTTTCAAAATGACTCTTTGAGTTTTCAAAATTGAAGTAATAGAAGCAAAATACTACGAGCCCCAGTGACAGTGCAGCACAAGACTGGCCTATCAGAAAAATTCAAGATGTTTTACAGGAACTAAGTAATAAGAAACATTTTACTGTCCTACATCTTAAGCATGCATGTTTTAACGTTCCCCTGTATGTTAGATGGTAGTAAAAGATACGTCTTTCTAAAAAAAAGATCCACAGAATTTATCTTAATCAGCTGTGTATATTTTTTCTGTAGATCATGTTGTGGGGCAACATGGCATTGAGGTAAAACGTAGAAGATATATGCCTCTTCAAGTAAAAGCTATGTGCGATAAAAATAATAATAAAAATGGAGTTGAAATAGCAAGGATTATTAAATGTCTACAGCCGTAATTCCCAACGTGGGGCGCAGGCCCTACCGGAGGAGCATGGCAATATTTTGGTGGGTCATGGGCAGGATGTGCCCCCTTCGGCTGACTTTACTTTAGAGCCTTTATTTTGAAGAAAAAACATTTTCCATGCGAATGATGAAATATTCAAATACATTTAAAGAGTAAAAACGAGACATAATAGTATTGCGTTACACATTGTTTAAAAGGAGTTGTATTCAGACAATATTTTTCATTAGTGTAAAATATGCCTAGAGGATGACCCCAAAAAACATACCAAGTTAATGGCCTTTTAAGCTTCCTAAGGTGAAAATTTTGAATAACAAAATATAAATATCATGAGGGTAGCATCAGGATTTTAGAAATGCCTAGGTGGGGTTTGACACAAAATGGGTTGGGAACCACTGGTCTACAGTCAACGCCAAATTCAGAGGCGGGGGACCAAGTTTGAACCCCCGCTTAAGAAAAAAAACTTGCCCGACTTGTAAAAACGTAATAAAAATTCATATAAGCAAATTTTTGAGGCTTTAAAAAAAAATTGTACCCCTCCCCTCCTCCCGAACCAAAACCCTGGATCTGTTCTTGTCTGCAGTTATACTGCTAAACTGACAAAAAATTGGGGTGCAGTTTAAACAAAAATTTATGCGAAGATAGACGGTACAAATCGTCACTAAAACTGAACGTTGTTGCTTTTTGATTTTGAGTCTAAGATTTCAAAAAAAAAAAAAAAAAAAGAAAAGGAGCGAGGAAAGTAAAACTGGCAAGTTTATTCATTTCTCAAATCCCTGTCAACTGATTTTTTTTTACATCTTGTTTAACTACTAAGGTTTCTAGAATCTGTTTGAATCATGGGTTTTTGAAATTACACACCTAATAACATGTTTCTGCGTACCTCAACCAATGAATTGTTGTTGGTGAACACCCGGATTTGAATAATTTTGCGCTATGATATCAGATAAAATCATGGAACAGTCATCATATATCTTTTTATGGCAATTGGAGATTGAACAGTGGTTGCTAAGGATTATGTTTGTAAAATTGCCGGTTGATAGCGAAAACGTCTCAAGTGAAACCCATAGTCGAAATTGAGATACGAGGGCTATCTAACGTCATTTTTGTGAGCTTTTGAGCTTCTGTGAGCTAACGTCATTATAGTTCGTTTTGTCGTGTAATGCATCTCAGCCGAACAAATCAACAATACAGCTTTATGACTAAACTTGAATCAAGGAAAGGCACTTCTTCCACAGAAGTGGTTTTTATGGTCCCAACGCCGTTGGACCGCAAATCTGTTATAAAGATGTACAGAGAGTCTCCAGATTCATGTCAGTCTCCTCTAAATGTGACATACTACAAGAACGTTTTTGTTAGCACCGGTCAAGAAAACGACTGCCCACCCACCGCAGGTATTTATTATTGTGGTATAAATATTTATTATGTATATGTACAAACTAAATGCATATACATAATAAATAGTTTTTCCTGGGCCATCTGTAGCAGTGGGAATTTTTTAAACCGAAAAAGCCCGTTCACAGTGAAAAACATGTACAAACGCAACTTTTTATATACAGAGGATAGACATACGTTTATTTATGGAATTCAGAATGTTACATTTGTTTTTTAAATTCCTGCTGTTTGGAGTCACAGCAGAACATATTCTGCTGTTTGTGGAGCATCTATTTGGATCATCATCGGTGAACATTTAGAACCATCTAAACAATATAGAACCCAACCCTTTATTGAAGACATTGTCATGGCTGTAAGCGAAGAGTTCAGAGTTTATTTAGAATTAGTTCTGACCCGTATTCATCGGACCTCTCAAGTCGAAGTTTATAGGTAATGTAACATTAAGTATTTGAATCGACTAAGAGAGAGTTGCACAGAGATCTACGCAAGTAAGCCTAAGAGATGGCATGTGGCAAAGAGGCCCATCTTCCTAAAGTTTTATACTTATTTTCCTTTTATCGTTGGATTTCCAGTGTCGGTTCCCCGAAACCCACACAGGGTTGATTCTCTTACCACCACTGCATATAATATACCTCCAATTAAAAAGCTTTTGGTGAAAAACATTCTTCTGAGAATTCTAAAGCAAAGCATACAGCACAGTGGAACCACTAGGATAATTAGGAAGCACAAATCATCTGTGTATCCGTCATCAGTTTTTTCTCCTTTCTCCACTCACACGAACCTTCGCTCCCTTCAGTTAGTCCTCACAGATATAATTCTAGTTTATGACGCTAATCAATGTATGATTTATTGAAAGAATTCATCATTTAAATGGAACTTATATAAACCAGGAGATCTGGTAATGGTGGAGATCTGGTTCCATCATTGCCTTACTTTTTTCAGTTGCAATATAGTTTTATTTAGAGTTACGAAACATCAGCAGATTTCTCTCAGATTGAAAGAAAATTAACTCCAATTGTTTTTTCTCACATTCTAAGCTATAAAGTTACAACTGAGCCCCTGTAGTGCTTCATAGTGGCATTCCTGTCCACCATAATTGTGGCATTGAATGCTAAGTGACATTCTAGTTTGATATTACCTCCAACCGTGCGAAAAACTCTTTCCTCACTGAATTCTTAAACCCAGCGATCCTCGCACTTTGATTGGTCTATCATTTCTTAATTATATTGCTTCATGTGCATGCTGAGTCGTTTTTCTTATTTATTTCATCGATTCAGTCATCTTTACTGTAGACCAGCCTCCAGAGTATTGTTAGAGCGGCCCTGGGCCTAATTTGTGCCTCAAATGATATATATTAAAAATCATTACCAATAATTTCAATAAGGTATAACATACCAATGTTTTTACCATGATAGAGCCCATAGAGGGGTAGGGAATGTTGAAGGGGTCGTGGGCCTGCTTCGATCCTCCAGTCAAAATAATTAAAAACCCCAGCACAATTCTGGTCAAAAACAGGCACAACATGTCCAACTTCAGGCTAGCAAAAGGGATGGACAGGAACGTGCACCGGAATTTACTTCGAGGAGAGGGTGGATAACAAAAAAATCGTTTATAGTTTGAATAAGAAGTACCGAGAAATTCAGGAAAATTAAGAATTCAAGATGGGTGGACCCAGAGCCCCCCCCCTCCCTGCGCATGTGTATGGAGACAGGACCGTTTTTAGAAGGTCATAACCCCACTTTGTCCTCCCATCATACAGATTGAAAGTCCTTCCAAGTTTCCATTCAAACTATATGTAATATGACTGTTTGTGTATTTCTCAATCAAACAAGATACATCATGCCATCCTTTCAGCTAACAACTTTGTGATGGAAGTAGCGGGAGTGCTGGATGTGTCAGAGCACTTTATGCCTTCAATCATTTGAATTGAAAATCCTTGCATGATTCCTCTTCCCAAAAGGTGCAATACACCTGTCTCTACAGTGAAAAGAATGCAATTGAGTGATGGCAGGGGGCTATTAGGAGGGCATTGCGCCTCCTTGGAACATTTTCATAATACTAACTGAAAGTACTTGTAAAATTCGGTTCAAAAAAGTTGTGGCATGTCTATATTATTACTAAAAGGTTGGCTGGGTGACGACAATCCGTGGGCCCATGCTTACCTTCATCTTGTCCCCCCTCAACAAATCAGTTCTTAACTTCTTTCTGAGCAGTCATCATCTATTTTTGTTTCCGTTGTGCAGCGCTACAAAGAGGCTGTCAGTCCCTGCAAAATTTCATAATGGTTATGTTGCAGAATAATTTTTCTACAAAGATGTATGTTTTTCTACAAAGATATATTCATCAGCTCTTCAAGGAGCGTCGATCATCGTTAAAAGGAAAATTGTGTCTTTTTTAGCTCAAAAACCGATTTTCTTCCCGAGGAGTCACATCTTGTATTACTACTAAGGAGCAAAGGGAAACCCCAATTTTTTTGGCACTGACACCATTTGGAGGATGAGGATTTGCCCTTAGGTTTTCGCTCACAAATTTCGAAAAATGGTCTTCACATTGTAAAACCCCTTTTTTTGGGCTTTTCATTAAAACAAAATTACCCCCCCCCCCCAGATTTGTAAAACACACTCCCTTCGAAAGATTTGTGAATTTGCGCCACTGTACTCTAGCAATGAAAGAACATAGCAACTGAAATCACATGTTTATCAGAATCAAAAACTAAAATGATCTGCAAAAGTAGATGGCAGTGAGTTCAAACCCATGGAAAAATGTTCCTTTTTGGATGTGTAATTTATTCTATCAATTATCTTAAGGAAAACTTTTGGCAATGGGGTGGAGCAGCCGTCTCGGGTTCTTTCAGGGTTTAATGTACCTTGAATTTACAACCAAAGTTTCTGCAGTCATTTATGACTTTTTTTTTTACCAAACTGACTTTTAGAATCGAATCAGTGAATTCTGCAGCATTTAAAAAGTATTCTTGCATGCGTTAGCTGCATAAAATGCTTAGCGACTTCGTGTCTCTGGAAAACAAAATTATCTAGCGTATAGTTAAGAGCAAGGTTGCCAAATGTGCCACTTTTGTCCAAAATGTGTATTTTTGTGCCATCTAAAACCCAAAGAAGTTTCACCATCGAGCTGCTTTTATCAATGGAAATACGTAAGGATATTGCATTGACAATTGCATCCATCGAATTTTTCAAGATCAGATGTAGTTTTAATGGCTCAATGAAAGTAGCTTGGACCTCATCACAGTAAGATGTAATGTGATAGCATCTAGTAAAGATGTATCTGTCAACGTATTTATGTATCTACCTTTTAAATTTTGGATAAACCAAAAACGAAAAAGTTATCAAGGTTTTGGTTGGACATTTTCTCTCTATGGGAAGCGCCACTTAGAAATGACCACCAAAATAATATGATTTTATAAAGCAGCAAAATCAGCAGGGTTTAAAACTAAATACCGTTTCAGGTGATAAAATATAATAAGCAAGCTTATCGAATAATGAAAACTACAAAAAAGAATTACAGCCCGCATTATATTAAATACGTAACCTAAACAAACCTAATATAACCAAAATACCAACTAATACCAACTAATATTTAATTATAATACAGCTACAATGTAATTTCCCACCGAGCCAAAGCTAATATTGTCTGGTATAGACATGGGTGTCGGCAGGAGGGCCATGCCCCCCCCTGGAAATTTGGGACTATAAAGTAATTATAAGGAAACCAAAGAAAAGAGAGCAGAATAGGGAAAAACCATGGAAAAAATGTGTGTTGCCCCATTGTTGGCTGCCTGCCCATACATTTTGATCCCATAATAAAGAAAATATAAGTTCTAATTTGTGACTAATTAACCCCTAACCAGTTTTCCACAAACATGTTTTCTATATGATTTGGTTGAAGCAAAAAAAAAAAAAAAAAAAAAAAAAAAAAAAAAAAAAAAAACTTCATAGTAATGAATTGTAAGTAAATAACGATCCTTGTCAATATTGAAAGCATAAGAGTCTAACTATTGATAACATTCAATCAAAGAATCAGCTTTTTATGTTGATCCTAAATTTGTATTTGTTATTAGTACACAAGAAAGTGTGTATAATTATAGAAAACCCAAGGCAAACAACTTAATAAGGGGCAATTTTGGTAAAAATATGCTGTCAGCTTTTGCTTGCATTGCAAGAGTACCCATGAGCTGATATATGAAGTTACTATACTCAGAAATGTTTCCCTTGAACGGATACGTTTTTTGCGTTTTATCATCATTTGTTCATTGGGCTACCCCTGATCTTATTACAAAATATAATAAGCAAGCTTAATAAAAGGACTTGAATGATAATTCTAAGTTTTTAAGATGATTTACTACCAAATAATTCACTCCAATAAGTCAAGACCGCGCTTTCCGATAACGAAAAATTTCATTTTCTGATTATATATATATTCAATTCTTAACTTACTGATTATATATTTTAATTCACATGATGTGTTTTTAAACTGTCATCCTATAACAAAGAAATTGAATTTAAATTGAATAAAACCTTAAACGGTTCAACTACTGCTTGAGGTAGTAAAATCATCCATCCACAACACGGACGAAAAATGTGGGGGGAGGCCAATGTCCCCCTATATTCTTAAAAATCCTCTTTTTCTGTATCTTCTCAAAAAATCAAAAACTTTAAAGACAAAAAACTTTTAAAACCAATCGCAAATTTGTTTATATGAATTTTTATTACGTTTTTACGAGTTGGGCAAATATTTCAGGGAGGTTCTAACCCCCTGCATCCGTAAATAAAAGCCTTGACTGACAGTTTAATATATACCTATATTCATTGCTGAAAGTCAGTAATATATTGATTTATTTACGTCAAAAAAGAGAAAACATTTAAATGTATTTTGCTTTCAGTCAAGCATAAATCACATTCTAGTCTTTAGGAGGCAACAAGGCAAAGGGGGCATTAGCCCTGCTCCTTTTTGCGGTAATCCCTGTTTGTGTTACATTTGACCAGGTTAATTATTGTTATTTCTGTTCGTTCTAGGCTTCATCGATTTATTGATACGGACTAATCTTTGTTTTACGCTGGAACTATTATTTTACCTTATTTCTGTTCGTCTCTGGTTTAATGTAGCTATTTACTTTTCTATGGAAAAAGTTTTCTTACATTTAATTCGTTCTATAGCAGACAGTTTTTTTGATTGGTTAGGAAAAGGAATATTTGTAAATTCTTTTCACCTACCAATTTTTACGAACATTTTCGGTTTTTCTCCTTAAGAATTATTTGTACTATATTTGGTTCAATGGATATGGGGAATCCCCCATCCATTATCTAATAAATGGATTGAAAGTCTGCTTAATCTTTGGGCTTCTATAGGGCAAAGACCAGAACATGTTACAATCTTGAGAATAGACAAATAATATTATATAGACATTATTTAAAAAAACGATCAGAAATCGTTTTTTAGATAATGCTGGGAAATCCGGCACTCCCTTCATAGCAATGTCCCTTCCCCCATGAAAACTTTCTCCATGGAAAGATCCTGCCATGTAACCCCCAATCCACCCCCCCCCCCAACTACCAGAAAAAATCCCGCTGAAAACTTCTGTATGCTTCCAATACTATTCAATACTAATCAATACATTGGGCAAAGTTCATAACTTGTAGACCTTCCCCTGGTCATCCTCAAAGCCAAGGCTTATGTAAACTTTACCATAGTTTTTGTTCTCCTACAATCCTTTTTCTTTCCGGTTTGCAGCCTTTAATGCGCAAAAAAGACCGTCTTCAGCTAAGGTGAGGCTATTTTAAATATTGTAAATTCGTGCTATATTTACCAAGGTGGTACAGAAATCACAAGATTATTTCCCATTTTGGACTTATGGACCCTCTAGTACTGCTTTACAACATCGCTAAGGACCTGAGGACCAATACTCCAAGGAAGATATGTGCCAGTGACCTCCTCACTTATTTTTTTCCAGATTAGAGATTTATAAATATTGTTATGTTATTTATGTTGTGCTTTTCTTATCATTTTCTTGTGTATAATATTATTTTGTTTTTTCTTTTTTACTCCACATTTATTTTATATTGCGGGTTATAAATAAACTTACTTACTTAAAGACATAGTTATTGTATTTTTGGAACATGCTGAACATAATGGCCATCTCAAAATTTTGATCGGGTGAAGATATTTTCTTAAACCACAGTGACATCACATAAAAAAAAAACGAGCAAAAATGGGGTTTTTAAAGGCAAAATGAAAATACTGAAAAAAACACAACAAAGCGAATATTTCGAGAGGACAAACGCCTCTTCTTCAGAACGAAACGAAATAATGTATCCAAGAAAGTGCAGAAGAAAAAAACAACAAAAAACAAACGCGGAAAGTCAATGTGAAAAGAACCAAAAAACAAAAACTTAAAAGATGAATAAACTTCAATAAAAGCCAAAAATCATAAGAATTAAAACCAAATACCTAACAACCATAAAAGCGAGTTATTCGCCAATAGTTCTCCAACTTATTTAATTGCTGGTTCGTTTTGTTTTTCAGTGAATGAATTGTTTTTTCTTTTATTCCTCAGTTGTTCGCTAGTATCCATCGATGGCAGTTCATAATTTTTTGGATTTTGTGCAAATCGCAGATATTGGCGAATAACTCGCTTTTATGGTTGTTAGGTATTTGGTTTTGATTCTTATAATTTTTGGCTTTTATTGAAGTTTATTCATCTTTTAAGTTTTTGTTTTGTGGTTCTTTTCACATTGACTTTCCGCGTTTGTTTTTGTTGTTTTTTTCTTCTGCACTTCCTTGGATACATTATTTCGTTTCGCGCTGAAGAAGAGAGGCGTTCGTCCTCTCGAAATATTCGCTTTGTTTTTTCAGTATTTTCGATCGGGTGAATTTTGAATTAGGGCGAAATTGATCGGGTGACCAAATTCACCCAAATTGGTTCTCCCCCTAGTCAATACCTCGCTCTTTACGCTAAAGTTTGAATTTTGTTCGAATCACAAACCCCTGAATCACCAATGCCGTTTAATTAGAATAGATAGCTCTTTTGAAAGTACAAAAAAAAACTTCAGCGTAAAGGCGAGGTATTGACTGGGGGAAGAACCACCTCATATACGTATAATTTCTGTTCGTCTAAGTTTTAATGTTGCTCCTTACTTTCAGTTGAAAAAAATGTTTCTTTTTATTTAATTAACTGACCAAAACTTAAAAAGCACCTGTTTAAATTTCTGCTAAGATCTAATTTCCTATGAAGAAACTTCATTTTCAGGCTACGAAACTAAAGGAAAAACAAATTCATGTTTACTTAGTACATTTTCGACAGCTGTCTACAGGGCCGTATCCAGGATTTTTGTTCAGGGGGGGTTTTACTAATTTTTGACTTTTGGGGGGGGGGGGGTACTAATTTTTGACTCAGTTTTCGACTAATTTTACTGATTTTTACCTAGGTTTTACTAATTTTCCACTTATTTTCGAGTCGGTCAAAAATTTCGGGGGGGGGGGGGTCAAACCGGGTAACCCCCCCGGGTATAACCCGGGGGGTTCAATACGGCCTTGGCTGTCTAAGCTTTCCACATGCAATTATATTTTGCTAACAAATTAGTTTTCTTATAGCAAGAAACAAAGAGCACAATCCACCTGTTCCTACCCTTACTCTATCAAAAGGCTATTATTTAGTAAATGCATGCGTCATTCCGCAAGTCTATTTACAGTATATCCCCTGTGGCCAAAATTAATCAGCAAATACAAGTTTGAAATCAAAGCCTTCCTACTTGTGCCTACTGTATTCAAGGACTTGTGCCTACTGTATTCATAGGGTGAAAATCCTTAGGATCTGAGTTTCAAAGGAGACATATCTCAAAAGGTAGCGGGGATAAATTTGCCCCAGGAGCCTAATTTTTCACTAGCCCTGACTACTTATATACTAAACACTTGTTACTTACAATTTTTTTTTTTTACAAAAACAACTAGTAGGACAACACATTATAATTAAATTTTCTAATAAAAGGTGGATTTTAACATAATTTACTAATTAGCTTACTAATTAGTAACTAAACTTACTAATTTACTCTTAAAAATTGGCTATAAAACCATCTTTCAGACTAATAAAAGATCTAAAGCTGAACTAGTCTAAACAACAAATAAGGGTAGCACCCTTTTATTCCCCACTATTTAGCCATTCTTCCTTATCCCAACACTTTACTGCTTTAAATTTATTAATTTTACCTAATAATATATTTTAAACAATTTGCTAAAAACCATCTCTAGGCTAATAAAAGATCCAAAGCTGAACTGACCTAAACAAAGAAGAAAACTAAATGAACAAGTGGAAAATCTTGAAGAACAAACAATGGTTTCCTGGCCAGTAGGAAAAGAAAGGAGAATAATTACACAATAATTCAACAAAGCAAGAGAGAAAATTTAAAACAACTACACAAAAAATAAAATCTATAATCAATTAAGATAAAAAAACAAACAAAAACAATCAAACCAAATGTGTACAATTGCAATTAAACCAAACCATGGAAGTATTAATAGGTGAAATATTCCTGTTTTTTTTTTCTACTTTCTCAATTTTCTTCCTGCTGGTCACATCCCCATTACTGCTTTTAAAATTGTCTTCTTTGATTTGTCTTGACTAAATAAATAGATCAGATAATCGTCATTAGAAGATTAGCAGTTTCACGTATTGTTAAAAAAAACAACTCTTTTTTTTACAAATTTATTAGCGACTGATTATAAAAAAAGATAGAACATATTTAATTTTCTTCAAGCGTAAGATACAGGAGAACTTTGCTGAAGAGAAATCCAGTTAAAAACCTCCAGTTTGTTCCTGATACACCTCAATAACATCATCGTTCTCCATCTCTAGTTGTTTGGGTGTCTCCTCATCATTGATTCTCCTACCATCGAATAGAAAACGTAGAGAATTAACTGGTACGCCCTAAAAAGGAAGAAGAAAATCAATTGTAGGGTTTTATTTATTTTAATTAATTAACCAGGTTTTCATTAATTTCGATATGTTGGTATTTTCAAAGTACCATACTGAAACACTGTGTTCCTCTGATAAGTACAACTTCATTTATCCGAAATATTTCAACAGTTGCCGAGGTTCTCAACTATTACACGATATGTACCATATTACTCTCTGCAAATTGGTTTTGAATTAGACTTAAGAACTGATTCAAGCAACCGGTTGTAATTTTTTTTTTCAAAAAGTTTGGAAGGCATGGTACTAACAGTGGTCAATTACTGTTCTGATACCTAGGCACAAGGAAAGGTACCAAGGTGCTATGTGCCCAGGTCCTGGTTCCGACGTGTATGCGCTTTGAAAGGCCGAGGAAGATTTGTTAAATGTTTTCCAGGAGTTGTCTGGGGACGGTTTTAGATGCTCGTTTGACTGACTGTATATCAAGCAATTAATTTTTATCCCGGGTTCTGGTTTCGATACGTGTGCGCTTTGAAAAGCTGAGGAAGATTTGTTAAATGTTTTCCCGAGGAGTTGTGTAAGGACGGTTTTAGAAACTCGTTTGACTGACTATATATCAAGCAATACATTTTTATCCCAGGTTCTGGTTTCGATACGTGTGCGCTTTGAAAGGCTAATGAAGATTTGTTAAATGTTTTCCAGAGGGGTTGTCCAAGAATGGTTTTAGATGCTCTTTTGACTGACTGTATATCAAGCAATAAGTTTTTATCCCAGGTTCTGGTTTCGATACGTGTGTGCTTTGAAAGGCAGAGGCAGATTAGTTAAATGTTTTCCAGAGGAATAGTCTAAAGACAGTTTTAGGTATTCGTCTGACTGACTGTATATCAAGCAATTAGTTTTTATCCTAGGTTCTGGTTTCGATACGTGTGCGATACGTGAGGAAGATTTGTTAAATGTTTTTTTTTCTCTTTAGTGTTTTTTTTTCGAGTTTTTGTCCGGCACGCAGTAATGCATTGGATAGTGTTTTAAATAAGAAGTTTGTTTATTTATTGTAACCCGTTTATAAATACAAAATAAAATCAAAAATAAAATACAAATCCAAATGAAATACACCCAAGTATGATGAAAATATAACACTTAACTAACAAAATTATGGAGACCACAGCAGAAAATTATAGAAAGCAGGTCGCCCAGAACGCGTTATCAACTGTAAGAGGCAAGCTGATCTTTGTCAAATCTTACAGAGCAAAATTCTTGAATGTGTTCTGAATAGTTAAAAAATACCCAGCTCATTATTAAATAAATTATTATTTTGTTTAGCTACAATAATTCAGCAATTGCCTAACTTCTAACATTAAGCTGTACCATAAAACTTTCTGCTAACTGATTTTACAATCCATTTTAAATTCAAGCAAATAATGAGAAGTGTTAGTTGAACAAAAAAAATATGTTTGTGTCCTTTGCTCAGAGATGGATCACACACAAGATAATTTAATATTATATTATTCCTGCTTTCTAGGTTTTCCAGAACTTAGCTTAAGTGACGAATTTTTTATTTCTTATAACCAAAATTGGCCTTATAGCATGGTGAACAATTACTTTATGGATAAATTTGTCTCCAATATTTTACAGATAAATAGTTGATTCTTTAAAGTTTTATTCCCCTGACACTAATTCTTTCTTCAGAATATTGAAGGTAGTTTGAACAACAATTTCTTACCCTACTAAACACATTTTTATTATTATATGGGTCATCTTTCTTGAAGGGAACATTTTCTGCACATTTTCTTTTTCTTTTAGATCTTTCACCGCCAAATGGAGAGATGAGACAAATATAAACAAATAATTAATTTTAGTTCCTTAACTTTTGGGACATATATCTTAGAAGTTACTTTTTAGGGATTTGGTCAACTTTAATACTAAACCCTCCAGTCAAAGCACAAAAAACCGCTCACAGTACTCACAGGAACACAAAAGACACCCACAGTAAACGAAAGTTGAGCTCAGCAAAAAAAGACCTTGACACCTATATGATATTAAATCAACAGCCAGCCAATGAAATGGGGCTTTTACATGTTTGCATAATACATTTAATAAAAGTAACATCCTTTTATTCCCCACTATTCACCCCTACAGAATATATTCTGCTCATTTTGGGATTAAATGTTACTCTTTACTTTCATAATAACAGCGTAGACCAAAAATATTCCCAAAAATCAAGAGGGATTAAATATCAATCCCTACCTCTCCTCTGCCTCTTTCTTACACTCACTGTAAGACTCACTAGTTCCTACACATTTTGTTTAGAACAAAAATGAGAGACGTTTCTGAGTGTGTGCCTCAAATGAATCCTGTTTATGTCTAATGTAGGTATGGTAAGGCTAAATGAACTTCCCCAATGTTAGCCAACTTTAATATTTCTATAAACAGACAAATCAAATTTCTCTATATAAGCTATATTACTTCTATTATCAATTATAATATATTTTATTGTACACAATGACTTTCTTTATCTAGTCTCTAATTTAGAATTTTTATTATTCAGGCAATTATAATATTATAATTCTATATATATATATATATATATATATATATATATATATATATATATATATATATATATATACAATTATAATATTTATAATTCAGGCAATTATATAATGTATGTTCTCGAAAACGGCTCCATATTTTTTCGGAAGAATTGGTATCTTGGGATATTCTCGCATTAAAAAATGATCTAGATAGGTCAGAAGCCTGAAAAAAATCGTTAAGAGCCTTAATTTTTTTGTTTTTTTGCAACTGACGTCATGTACTATGTTAGTAATCATATAAGCGTTTCTTATGACATCATATATGGCATTATATAATCATTTTCTTATATGATGTCAGGCATGGCATAAATAAGATTGTTGAGTTTCCAACACAACAGTTATTTATATAATATAGTGTCTGTTGGAAGGCCCAGAAAATGAAAATTTGCAGTTGCAGTTACAATAGATGATGATGATTCTTTGTAACCAACACCAGAACTATCAAACGTTATAAGATGTGAAATTCGACAACCAGGACCATCAATGGTGACAACACCATACAGACAGCTAAAGCAAAGGCCACTGCAAAATTGTCTGAAGTAATCAAAATCCAAAAACCTGTCAAAAATGAAGAGCAAAGACAGGTGGTTAGAAGATATGCGAGAACAATAATTAGAGCATGTAAAAAAAATAATGGAGAGCTATGATACCAAGCATGTGAGCAAGTCAAAAATGAAAAACAAAGACACAATTGGTTAGAAGACATGTGACACCAAACATTGAGCAAGACAATGAAAATCAAACTGGACAGCACAAATCAAAACGTGTCAAAATTGAAAATGTTAGCAAATGATGATTGGGTTTGGGATTTTGACATGGATAAGGTCATCAATGCCTACCATACCTTTGTTTAAAAAACAAAGGTTTGGCAATATGTATTTCATTATGACGAAAGACAAGCCAAGTTACAACAAACCAAAAAATTGAAAATGATAGCAATGATGATTGGGTTTTGGATTTTGACATGGATAAGGTCATCAAGGCCTACCATACCTTTGATAATGTCTGTTGGAAGGCCAAAAACATGAAAATTTACAGTTACAGTTAATATAAATGATGATTCTTTGGAACCAACATCTGAATTATCAAACGTGATAAGATGTGAGATTCGACAACCTGGACATCAATTGTGACAACACCAATAAGGACAGTTGAAGCAAAGGCCATTGCTAAATTGTCTGAAGTAATACCAGTCCAAATCCAAAAACGTGTCAAAAAAAGAAAAAAAAAGAAAAAAAAAAAGAAAAAAAGAAAAAAAAGAAAAAAAAAAGAAAAAAAGAAAAAAAAAGAGCAAAGACATGGGTGGATAGAAGATATGCGAAAATGACAATTGGAGCGTGTTAAAATGAAAATGAAGAGCAAAGACACACACGGTTAGAAAACATACGACACTGAGCAAGTGAGTGAGTCAAAAATGAAAATGAAGAGCAAAGAGATACATGGTTAGAAGATACATGTGTCCAAATTGACACACTTTGAAAAAAAAAACAAAAAAAACAAAGGTTCAGCAATATGTATTCCATAATGATGATTGGGAATTGGAAATGGATAAGGTCATCAATGTCTAATATACATTTGAAAATCAAAAATAAGGACAAGATAAATTGTTGGAAGAAAAAGAAGTTTTTGTCCTGCTACCTGAACAATATTGTCTGCATTAAGAAGAGCAACAGTGAGAATCTATATATATAGAAGCCTGCTGCATGCTGGGGCCCGGCAGCAAAGCCCCAAAGCTCCCGGTGCTATATACATATATATATATATATATATATATATATATATATATATATATATATATATATATATACACTTGGAAAACTACAGGTCTCCCTGTTTATTTGTGAGTCCAGGGGACTTATTGGTCATGTCAATCCTAAAACATGGTAGTCTGCCTGACACTCTAAGCAGGCGACCCTGTTAGGCTTAGGTCACTTGATCGCCAGCAAATTCACCCCCTTCCCCCCCCTGCATACAAGTCCTGTCAACATTGTTCATTATTTATATTACTAGTTCTACTTTTATTGCAGCATAATTTCATTTATATACAAGACTGAAGTGTTTACAAGAGAACATAAATATTAAATTTAAGACAAACATATAAGGCAATGAAAATATTGAAGCATATAAAGGGCTAAATTAACTTTAATTGTGAATTCATTTTACCCCTTAATCTACTTTAACTTGAAGATAATCATAGAACTCAATCTACTTCATTATCTATATTGATCAGGGAGGCAAAATTTTACTAGATTCATCACTTACCACTCGTTCACTGTATGACTTTTTTAGTTTCCCCATTTGGGTCGTCATTTTTACTCTGAAATGGATTTCGTTACTGTCTTGTCCAACTACTTTTAGCTTAATGTACTCTGAGTTGGCATCCCCGGCATCTTTGTTTTCCTAAAATAAAAGGTTAGGATCAAACTTTGACATGAGAAACATTTTCCCCAAAAGACACTCCCCACCACGTTTCAGCATATTTTGGGTTGTTTCTGAGCTTGTTCTTATTAATCCTCCATTTACTGTTTTACCTCCAGATATAAAAAGTTTCCCTGGATTACTGAAAAAACTAACAAAACATTCCAATAATAGTTTTTTTTTTTAAATTAGCATCTTATCCTGAACATGAGCACTTGTCTTAAAACTTAGAGAAGTGTATCAGAGGACTTTCAAAGGGGTGATCCTTTTTACACTAACTAGATAAAAAACGAGTTTTTTTTTCAACTGAATGTAAGAATCAACATTAAAACTTAAAATCAAACAGATATTATTCCATATATGAGAGGGTTGCATAAATGGACGAGGAAGGTACAACCCTCCCCCTCATATATGGGATTTTTTCTGTTTTTTTTTTTAAGTTTTAAAGTTACTTCTTACTTTTAGTTGAAAAAACTTGTTTTTGCATTTAATTTCTGACTGTTTTCCAAATCATGTCAGGAAATCCCCTTCCCTCTCCCCATAAAAATTCCTATTGAGAATTCTTCCTAGAGACTTTCCTCCCCATGGAAAATCCTCCTGTATAAAATATTTCCTAAGAATTTCCATATATTTCCCAGTAACAAATACTATATGGGAACAATGGAAAAATTGCATAGCTTACAGCCCTTTTCGCAGGGACTACAGGGGTCATGTCATACCCAAAGACATAGTTACTGGACCTTTCAACTAAGCTTAATCAAACGAATGTCTCAAAATTTTGATTGGGAATAAAGAGGAATGGGAGGGGAGATAGCTGCCCTCCAATTTTTGTGGTCACTTTAAAGGGCACTAGAATTTTTTAACTATTGATATTTTTGAAAAAATATTGAGATTTTTATGGACTGCCAGTAATCTATGTTGTTTTGTAAAAAGCTAATTGTTTGTCACTAAATGCATCAAAAACCAAATTTATCATTTATAGTAGAATTGGGCAGAATGCACAAGGAATTTCAACAATATTTGATCATGCTACAAATATTCAAATTCAAAGGGTAACTTTGTTCCGGTATCTGGGTATTATTATTGATGAAAATCTGTCATATAAAGAACATTGTAATAGATTACAGGTTAAAGTTTCTCAGGGGGTTGGTATAATGCAAAGGTTTCAGCATTTTTTTTCCATATGAAATCCTATGTCTAATTTATTTTGCTTTGGTTCATTCCCATCTTACATATTGTCCTCTGATATATTTGGCAACATTCAGATGTCATGTGAAACCAATACAAATTCTTCAAAACCGGGCTCTTCTAATTTTAAAGAAATATTTACCATCACCGTCTTCGTATCCTAATAAGAGTAAAACAAACTCTATATCTTCTAACTAATATTTTGCCTGTTTCACAGATATTCACCCTCAATTCTTTTTTATTTAAGGTAAAATATGACCGGTCGGAACTACCAACGTACTTTCATTCGAAAAATTTTTTCCCTGTGCAACATGCCCATTCTTATGAAACCCGTCATAAATGGAACATTCAGCACCTAAAATTAAGCACAGAGAGATCACGGTTCTCGCCCTTATTTTCAATCACAGGTTCATGGTGTATTCATCTACCATTTATTGATTGCAGTAAATCTCTTCCAAATATAAAAAAACAACTTCATTCTATTATTATAAATAATTTTAAGAATTAATAATTTATTGAAAATTTGGGTAAATTTGATAATATTGTTTTGTTGGGTGTTTTGCCCTGTGAAATGCCAGTCATCGGTTACCCTTATTCACCCGTTGTTTTTTTTTATTGGTATTTTGGGTGGATCTTTGCCCGGTGTCGGTGGGTTTGTGGGGTGGGTGTCCGTCTATTGGTGAGTCATGGAATAACTCTTATTTATTTTTTTGTTGTCAAACAGGTTTATTCCGATTAATGTACCAGGTTTTTGTCATTCGACCTTGTGTCTCCGGCGTTTACCCTCTATTTATGTCTATTTTGTACAGATATTTAAAAATTAAACCTTGAACCTTGAACAAGCTGCTTCTATAGATGTTGCAAATCAATCTTTACATCAGCAAAGCATTTAAAGAAAAAACTGTTGATTAGCAATTTCTGGTCACATTGACTCACAAAAGTAAAAGCAAGTGGTAGATTCTGTCAGTGACAATTTACAGTAAATTATCAACAACAAAGAAAAACTTAAATTACTCAATTCAAACTTTCTTACTCTTCAGCCTCTTCAAATTGAGCAATACCAAGATTAACTTTCTGATAAACTCAATTACTCATTCTTAGTATTTCAGGAGACATCATTGATGCCAGAAGATAGAAGGATTGCTACTTGAAATGATCTGGGTTAGTCATCAGATAATTTATGCCTACAAATCCCAAAAAAATGCATGATAAGCAAGGATAAACAACATTGTATGTAAACAAACAATTCAATAATTTCAAAAATAAAGCAGGTGCAAAATAAAAAAAAAGATATACCGTAAAGGTGAATAATCAGCAAAAAATATGCTAAAAAAAATTTGGCACCAAACACCTTGAGAATGTGTAGCTTTCTTTTGAAGGTGTATTTGTTTTTGGAAATCAATGGATTGTCAACATTTGAATTATTACGGACCAAAAGCATTATCCAATTCAAATAAATAATCCTGTAAATTTATCCCACAGTTCAACATGGGAACTATTTCCAATAGTTCTCAAACTATTTTCAATAGCATAACTCTTTTCTTCTTATCAATTTAACAGCAGTGGTTGGAAGTAAAATGTTGCACTAATGAGAATGCGATAAGTAGTGCAAAAGGGGGGGGGGGGGGGGGAAGTGAAGCAAAGCAATTTTTGGCAATGATATAAGTTAGTATTCTAGAATGCTTTTAAGTAGTTTTCAGACTTTAAAAAATTTCCTTCAATAGTGACCATGCACAACAATTTTACCATAGTGACAAGCAGCACACCTTCATGGATCTGTAAATAAGCTTAGTCTTTATTGGGATACATATGAACATTCCTTTCATTTGCCTAGCTGTCCAGAAGTATATCAGTTTGCTTGTGGCTGCATAAATAGCCTATTGACTGCTAACAATAAATTTTAATTGAGATGAAGACTGTTTTTATTCTTGCAAATTTTTATTCAACTAGTAAAAACATTTAAAAATGTACATACAAAAAATTTTGATATGTTTTTTAAAGATTTTTATTGCAAACCACCTCCCCACTGAGGGTGGGGGGGGGGGGTGCCCCCTTGATCAAGATATTTGTCCAAGATTAAGCACTGTTTTAGTACTTGGAGTCTCACCCTAGAAACATGATGTATATTATAAAGTAAAATTTTTACTATATTAGTGTTTAACAGGCTATCCTAGGGCTGCATATAAAACAATCATGGGGGATAGGGTGCATTCTTAGAAAAAACAGCTATGGTATTAGGACACAGAATAAAATACAGAATCTAATGGCATTAATTGTTTTTTTTGTAGCCAAATGTTTCCTTTAGATGTAGTCAACCACAACAAATTTCCTAGAACTCCAAATAATATACGAGTTGTATGCATGACAATTTTAAATTTTATAGTGTTTCCTTCTTAGTAGGGGTGATTGTACACTAGAACCAAGTGTTGACAGGAAAACCAAATGGTACTTTTCTGGTAAATTTTCAGTTTAAACTATTTTCCTTAGCCTTATTAGTAAAATATTTTTCAAATAAATTTGATTTTGAAAGAGTTAGAGACCCATGCAAAACAACATCAGTTTTGCTGTGACAGCATTTTCAGGGGAGTTCAAGCTTTTTCTTCAAAATTTCTACATTTTTTTTTTAAATAACATTATTTTTTTAAGAGTAAGGAAAATAATAATGACCATACCTGGATCAGCAACAAATCATTCTAATTTAGCTAGTTTTTACTGGTTCTAGGCAAATACCCCCCCCCCCATGCAAACCATCTGTAAGAGACATAGCAACAATATATTCATTTTCATATGGGGTCCCAATCTAGCCCATGTCTGCTACTTCCTATCATACAAGCCCAATTTTTTGGGGTTCTATAATTTTACCTTTATACTGTGCTTCTCTCTGCCTAGTCTCTCTCCAATCATCTTCCAAATAGTACCTATTCATTGGAACAGCTCAGCCCTGCAATCTGAGCAAATTTCAATTTTTTGGGTCATTTGCCTGGGACTCTGGGCAGGTGGATGCCCCCAAAAATTGTGCCAAATTTCTCTCTTGCTCTAGCACTTGTTCACAGATGTCTAATGCTTTGAATGGTTAGACTGTTGCTCAGGCAGTAAACACACACCAACAATATTTTTTCATTTTCACTTGGAATCCCAATCTAGCCCATCATCTCCAATCACTTTCCAAATAGTATCTATTCATTGCCTCAGCTCATTCCAGCATTCTGAGCAAATTTCATTTTTCAGAATTTTCAATGCATAGTGACCCCATCATATAAGATCTGTGGATTATCATCAGGGGCTCAGGATTCAAATTTTTAATTAATTATTATAAAAAATTTGGATATTTTTTAGTGTTCAATGTTCAGATTGAAGCATTGGGGTCTGAATATCTGGGCTTTTTTTTTTTCTTCTTTTTTTTTTTTTTTTTTTTTTTTAAGGCCTGAATGCTAAGGAATGGACATGGGGTAGATTAAGACTCCATTTGAAAATTACACAAATATTGTTGGTGTGCGTGGAGCACATGGTTATCACTAGGGAAACAGTCCTGGCTTTCATGGCCTCGTTCATCAGTTAACAAGATTTAGGGCGAAAGATGACAGTAAGACAGCGTCATTGGGCGCCAACAAGAACAGAGAATCATTCACGAAACCGGCAGAAATAAAAAATTGAAATTTGCTCAAATTGCTGAACTGAGCCGAGGCAATGGATAGTTACTATTGGGAAAGGATTGGAGACAGTGGGCATCTGTGAACAAGTGCTAAATTGAGATGTGTCCAATAAGAGAGTCATGCTTACTCCCACCATTTCCCTGTGCCCCAGCCATTTAAACATTTGCCTCTCAATTACTTGGACTATCCGTCTTGGCTTTTCTCTTTCTACAATTAGCCATGTCTCTGCAGGGGGGTATTTTCACAGGGTGGGGGGGGGAGGGTAAACCCTGGCCACCGATTTTACAGATGGTGCCACAGCTTTCCATTTTAGTTAAATATACAGCATTAAAATAGTGACATAATATGCACCAAAGATTTGAATCTTGGTTGGTAAATGCAGTGGTTTTACTGACTTATACAGTGATTCTAAAAATACAATTCCTGTTAATTGAGTAGAACTTTAGGTAAATATCAAGCAGTTCATATAATTGACCTATAAATGAAGTGAACATACCACAAGATGCCATTTTTATACCCTTTCTGAATATAATAATCAATTTTGTTGCAAATTTAATTTTAAGCCCAATTAGGACTATATAAATAATAATTTCATTCTACATTTTAGGGATATAAAAATGGGTTATAACATTTGTTTTGAACTTAGTATTTCAATGTAAATCTAGTTGTAAAACTTGTATAGTTCACTAACATTGATTGGTCAATATTAAATTGAATAAAAAAAATCCATGGCTATCCTTCTTATTCCGTTAGGCCACTTAAAAACTGCTGTTTTACCTATATGTTGAAAAATATCAAAGCCAACAGAAGAAACATGGCAGATGAAAAAATAAAAAAATTGTTTTGAATTTTTTAATCCAACTTAATTATGACAAATCAATGCTCATGGATTATATAACTTCAACAAAATGGACTTAATAGTAAAATAGTAAGTTTGAAACCAATGTTTTAATGCTTTTTATACCAAAAACATAGACATAAATTACCACTTTCAAGGGTGCAAAAAAGGCATAAAACTGAATTTTCAAGACTAACAATTATTATATTCAGAAAGACCATAAAAAATAGCATCTAGTGGTATATTCACTTTATTTGTAGGTCAATAACATGAACTGCTCAATATTTACCAAACTTTAAGCCATAACAATGGATTTTTCTAAATTTTGGAAATCTATTAGCAGATCTTTTAAAACTCATAAATTGAGAATGAGTAAAGCTGTGAAGCTGGAAACAATTTATTTGTATTTAAGCAAAAGATCTATTTTGCATTGTTTCACTTTTTAAATTCAAAGATTTCCAAAGATCACTTTGATAGGAATTTTGGTGAGAAAAGAAAACATAGGGCTACAGGGATTTTATAACCCCTGGATGGAAAAGGTTGTCAAAGGTTGTCACTCCTTCCCTAGAAACAGAAGGAGTAAAGGTAGGTACTTCAAAATACCTTCCCAGGACAGACTTTAGTCTGCAGATATATTCCCAAAAAGGATGAATTTCTAGTAGCCTATATAATTTAGCTAAGAAGACAGTGAAAACATCATTTAATGCCTTTTTTATGCTCTTTCATGATTCAAGAATTGCTTCTGGGGCTAGTTACATCTCGAGCCCTTAAAGGGGCCTCAAAGGTATTTCATTTTTGTAACCACATAAAGAAGTTATCAATGCTTGTTAAGCTATTGAAAAGTGGTTGAAAACATATCACTAGTTTATAAATAACTTGTTCAAGAGTAATATATTCTAAAAATACTGATTTATAACAATTCAAATCTTATTTATTAGGTAACTCAAATATAAACTGTTTTCCTACTGTTTCAAGTTTTTTGAATGCCATCAACAAAAATAGTGCTGAATTATGTGATTCAAAACTTTACTGTTGACAATTCAGGGTATATTTGTGTTTCATGGTAAATTTGTACTGGGCAAATAATTTAGCTAGGATGAAAGTGATAACATCATTTAATGCTTTTTATATGCTATTTCATTATTCATATAAAATACTATCAGGGCCCTTTCAAGGGCTCAAGATGCACTTAGCCCCAGAATCAATTCTTGAGTTATGAAACAGCATAAAAAAGGCATCAAATGACATTTTCACTTTCATCTTAGCTAAATTATATAGACCACTAGAAATTTACCCCAGAAAGTTTTCATTTCCCTAACCAAAATCCTTTCCAAAATAGCAAAAAGTATTTAAACTAGAATTTTAGGTAAATATTTTGCTGTTTATATAATTGACTTACAAATAAAGTGAACATACCACTAGATACAATTTTTTATACTCTTTCTGAATATAATGATTGCTTCTCTTGCAAATTCAAATTTAAGCCCTGTCTGAACCCTTGAAAAAGAAAAAAGAATCTAGTTTTTGAGTATAAAAAAGGTTTAAAATGTCGGTTTCAAACTTACAATTTAATTATAAATCCTTTTTTTTTAAGTTAAACAATCCAAAAGCATTGATTTATCACAATTAAGCTGTGTAAAATTTCAAAATATTTTCTTCATTTTTCAATTTGCCATATTTTGTCTGTCAGCTTTGATTTGAAAATTGATTTTGCCATGTTTTATTTGAAAATGTTTATGTTTTGAAATTTGTGCTATAATTTTTTTGTAGATGGCATTCATCCTGGTTGTTTAAAATTTTTAAAATATGTTTCTAAGACATTCACAAATATCTCAGAACCTGTATATTAACATGGTATATACCCTCATTCCCCTAATGTGCAAATATATACCCAAAATTGCAATCTGAATCTAAATATAACCTTCATTTGCATCAAAAATGAATGTTACCCTCACCACCTTGATGTCCAAATTTACACCCGGATTTGGATATATTTAGGGGTCAGGGTAAAGTTCATTTGTTATAACTAGATTCAGAGTACAATTTTTGATATATATTTGCACAGTAGGGGGGTGGGGGTACATGCTCTGCGAATATATAGGTTCTGAGAAATTCATGAATGTCTTAGAACTGTATTTTAAAATTTTTCAAACAACCAGGATGAATGGCATCTATAAAAAAAAAATTTGCACAAATTTCAAAACATATAAACATTTTCAAATAAAGCATGGCAAAAATCATAATTTTTTCTATTGTTGGAAAAAGAAGGGAAAAAGAGGAAAGATTTGAGGATAAGTGATAGGTTCTCCTCTTGGATAATATTTTAACTAGGGTCAATATATATATTATAAAGTAAGAATTGTTTTCTTAAAATGTTTCCTTATGATTAGTCACAGTTGCAAATTTATAGCAAAAAATTTAGAATATTATTTTCAAGGGTCCTAAAATTGAATTTACAAGAAAGCAATTATTATATCTAGAAGAAGCACGAAAAATGGCATCTAGTGGTATGTTCACTTTATTTGTAAGTCAATAATATGAACAACAAAATATTTACAAAATTTTACCTTAAATTATACAGAAATCTGCAAATCTAGCCTCTGACCACTTTTATTGCCATTGGTTGGTTTGGTTTATTGCCATTGGTTGGTTTTTATTGCCCTGGTCACCATTGGTTGGTTTAGCACAGGTACCAATCTCTTGATTCTCTGCTTACAACCAAGAGTACATGATGGATAGAGGCAAATCATCTCACACTTCAGTAAAATGAAACTTTCAGGGAGGGTCTACATACTAAATTATGCCCCAGGAAGGTATTTTGAAGTAGGCCTACTTACCTCCACTCCTTCTCTCTCCAGGGGGTCCTGACCTTTGATAACCTTTAAAAATTTCTGTGTTATAAAAGTGAAATCTTGCAAAATAGATCTTTTGCTTAAATGAAGTACAACAAAATTGTGTTCAGCTTAACAAATTTGCTGTCTCAATTTATAAGGTTTTAAAGATATGCAATTACAATTCCTAAATTTTGAAAAAAAAACAATGATAGGCTATGGCTTAAAATTCTACTCAAATAACAGGAATTGCATTTTCAGAACTGGAGCCAGAGGAAAAGAAACTGATAACTGACAGTTAAGATAAAATGTTGTTTTGTCCAAATTTCAATAGGCATAGACCTTCCATGCAGGCAAATTTCAGAACCCTCTAGAGAGGGAAGGAATGGAGGTAGGTATTACAAAATGCCTTCCCAGGGCATACTATAGCCTGTAGACCCATCCCTGAAAGTTTCATTTTCCTAACCTAAACCCTTGGTAAATTTTTACCAAATCATATTATTGACTCACAAATAAAGTAAACATACCACTTGATGCCTTTTTTTATGGTCTTTCTAAATATAATAATCATTTTTGTCAGAAATGATTTCTATCCCAACCCCTATTGCATACCAATTCAGGGTATATATTTGCACATTAGGGGGGTGGGGGTAAATTTTATTTCTGATGTAAATGAGAGGTAAGATTAAACTTTCCCCCCAACCCCCTAATGTGCAAACATATACCCTGAATTGGTATATATAGGGATGGGGGCTAAAATTCATTTCTGACAAAAATGATTATTATATTCATAAAGAGCATAAAAAAGGCATTGAGTGGTATATTCACTTTATTCAAAAGTCAATAATATGATTTGGTAAAATTTTGCCAACCCCTTTCCAAGATAGCCAAAAGTAGAATGTTACCCACACTTCCTCTGTGTTTTCCCCCAAATTTCTCCAGGAACCAATGTGGAGCTGGGTTAACTCTAGCTGAGCTCTCAGTTGCACCACTGATTAACCACATATTCAGCAACATTAAGACTTGAACCCTTGCCCTTACAGCCACTGGATTTCCAGCGTAATATGACAACCAGTCAGCTCTTCAGCAATTACACTACTTTCCTTCAGAAAAGGGCACAGAAAACTGTTACCAAATGGAATTACCAAAATGCTTTAAGCAACCGGACATTAACCTAATAAAGTACATATTTTCCATGTAATAATATAAATCAATAAAATAAGACTTACATCAGACATGGTGAGACGAGTGAGAGCAACCAAAAAACCTGTTACCAAGAATATGGCGTGTCTTTTTGAACGGCAAGTTAGTGATGAAAATGGCGCGAATCACCATTTTCATGAATTTAGCAGCCCTATCTAGATGAAGGAGTAGGAAAACCTATATAGCTGTGGATGAAAATTACTAGCGCTATCTAGAGCTCATTGATTTTCTTTCCTTCTTCACCTGCACTAACTGATGCACACTTGTTTTATCACGCGCTTTAAAGGTAAGGATAAATAAAGATTAAACCAAGGGTAGAATATTGGAAACTACAGTAGTCAAATATGGTTCCGAAATGTGGGTGCTTGGGAAAATGTTTTTTAGATTTGCTAGATGTTTTTCAGGAGAGTTGTTTACAAATTATTTTGGTAACCCATCTGACAGGCCGTATTTCGAACAGTAAGCTGCACAAAAACTTGTTCTATCCTTCTTTCTAGAGCTATAATGAGGAAAAGGCTGAGATGGCTAGGACACGTTTTGCGGGCGAAGGATGACAGATTGCCGAAGAACGTCCTTTTTAGCCATCTATATATGGGACACGTTGGGCGAGAAGACATCGTGGAAAGGATTTAAAGGGGAATTGGAACTTCTTAAGAGGGTTTGAAGAGGGTAGCTTTGAATAAACTAGGTTGCTAGTAATATTAGTAGCGTAAAAAATGAAAATTCTGTCATCAGTAGGCCTACCAGCGCAAATTCAACTGGCCTACGTAATCGGCCAAAATTTCCATAACTCAACTTAGATTTATTTTCTACTCCATGGATTCTAACTTGAAATAATTCTTGAAAATAAACTATATGATAAATTGTTATTCAAGGGATGCTTCAGTTTTAATCCTATAATATTGCATATAAATTAAATCAGTCATTGTAATGAAATGGAAGATATGTCTGTTGCATTTCAAAATGAAATGCGTAGCTCTCTTGAAGATATTAACGCTAAAGTGCAAAGTTTAGAAAACATCATCTCATCTAAAGTGTTCATTACCAATGTTCAGGAGATAGTCAATTAAGCCATTGTTGATAAGCTGCAAAGTGAAGTTCGAAAGATGGTGCTACAAGAAAATGGAAGACAGAAACGGTGCATCAATTTAGTTGCATATGGTGTCCCACCCTAAACCAATGACTTATATTTCTTACAAAATTTTCTGAAAAACAAGTTTCAAATTGATATTGGTGCAGTGACCAATTTGCAAAGGCTGTCAAGCACCAACCCCAACTCGAATCTTCCAGGTCATCCAATTGATCAGACGCATTACTGTTCTCAGTTAGTTCCTTCAAATCAAAAATAGAGATTCTAACACAGACCCGCATAAAAAATGGGGACGTTTGTATCTATAATGATACCTCAAAAGAAGACCGGCTACACAGAAAAGAACTAATAGAAGAAATCAAGAAAAGGTCTGCTACTGTTAAGCACAATTTAGGAATAAAAAATGGTCGTATGGTGACAAAAATCGAGCTAAAATGGGGAGCCATTGCCCCAGTCAATAGAATGGAGCTTTAAACACCTGTCCCCTACCTCTACATAGTACAAATGAAGGGAGTGATTTATTTGTCCTATATTCAAACGCAGACTATTTATCTTCAGAAACTGATGAATTTAAAGCCCTAATATCAGTCCTCAAACAACCCGTCATCGTTGTTACGCACTCACTACCTGAAAACTGTCAGCAAACAGATGTGTATTTCCAGCAAATGTGTGATTATAATCTCATTGTAAACAATAATTTTAAGCGTAGAATTTTCTTTTATGTTCATACCTCATTGAAGTATATGGAAGTTAATGACCCAATCTCTTCAAGTGTAAGTGAATGTCTAGTTGTTGATGTGAAGTTACCTGGGTTCACAAGGGCCTTTAGAGTTGTTGCCTTTTATCGTGGTCCTAGTGTTAGTGAAAGAAATTCATTTATTAAAGACCAATATTCACAATAAAATCATATCAAACAGACCTACCACGTAAAAATCTATACAGATTTGTTTGTGGCAGGACTCAATATTTTACTCCCTTACTACATATAAAGTGGAAAAAAACAAAAAAAGAAGAAAAAAATGCAATTTATAAATAAATAAAAGTAAACCTCGTGGGAACCGCGAATCAATGCCTACAGAAGACAACCCTCCCCCCCCTCCCCCATCAAGAAATTCTTTATCTTATTTTAAAAGAGGATACAGTCTCAGCCATCCTAGTGCTTTCCGGAATACCATTCCAAACCGAAACACCCACGTGCCTAAATACAAAACTAGACTTAGCAGTGTGTCGTCTCTCGTGTACTAGGTCCGCAGAATTCCTTGTATCATAAGAATGGTACGCAGAATCCGATGATAAGTGAATTGTCTACATTTAATAATAAAAAGATATTGCAATATTTGTCCTCTGTTCCTTTATTTAGTTCTAATTTTCTAGTAGTTGGTGACTTTAACCTACCCTATATTGATTGGACCTCAAGTACAACGCAACTTTCTGATGAGTCTTTTGAAAATCAATTCCAACAAACTTTACAAGAGCTTTACTTGCATTAGCACATTCAAAAACCTACTTGTTTGCGCGCTAATTCGACCCCTTCAGTCTTAGACCTTGTAATTACGAAATCACCACATAATATTGTTAGTGTTGAGTTTTTAACACCACTAGGAAAAAGCAATCATTTGGTATGGGTGATATCACAAAATTGTTTTTCGGCTTCTACTGATATTCCAAATTGTCCTCCCAAATATGATTATGATGCAGCGAATTATATTGCATTTTCTGATTATATTTCGTCTCGTTCTATCCAAGAGGAGTTACAGCAATGTAACGCAACCGCTGATGTGTCCTTTGATTTTATTACACAGGTTCTTAAAGAAGATAAAGATCGATATGTACCAATTTCTACTAGCAGACAGTTTTCACAAAATAGACAAATTCTTCCTTGGTATATTGTACAAACGCTAAAAGAAAAGGTGATAGGTGTCGTGAGCACGTAAAATTTAAAACCCTTGATTCATTGTAAATATATAAAAGAGCTAAAATAGAGCAACTAAGTTCCTTCTTCTAAACCGACAAGAGGTTGAGTCGATTGTTATTGCATCAGTCCAAAGTTCCCCAAAACGATTTTGGAAGTATGTAAGAAGGAATCAAGTTTCACAATGCCCAACATCCACTTCCTTTATAGATTCTGAAACTGTTTCACATATAGATCATAATTATGTAAAATCACAACTTTTCAATAAGATATTTGGCTCAGTTTTCACACAAACACACACAGAAACACATGCTCAATTTACCCCTCCATATTTAACTAAAGAATTTTATGATTCAGATTTTCCGGTCCAGCAGGTTTATCAAACACTCCGAAATCATGATCCTGGAAAGGTGCCGTATATTGATACATTTTCAAATATGATGTTACGTGAACTTGCATCAGTGCCTGCTGGACCACTCACATATATCTTTAATCTTTGTCTTTCGTCTGGTGAATGTCCTTCTGCCTGGATAAAAGAAATCATTAGGCCGTTTTACATGAATGGTTCAAAGTCCCATTTTAAAAATTACAGACCAATTTCAGATAGATCTATCTTTTCCCGTATAATAGAGAAAGTTCTGGTGAGCAGATTCCAGGCACATTTTAAGGAAAATATCTTATTGCATTCAGCTCAGCATGGGTTCCAGAATAAGCATGGGCACTGTTTCTGTTTTCTGTTCTTAAAGTACCTGTTTCTGTTCATGCAAAAAAACAGAAACAGATGGCCTGTTTTTTATTTACCTGTTCTGTTCTGTTTCTGTTTTTATAATAGCTATTTCGTCCTGTTTCTGTTTTTTTCCTACCTGTTTTTCTTCTGTTTCTGATTTTATTTTAGTGATACGAGAATGAGATATTTGAGAATTTTGAACTTACAAATTGATTTTTAAATCATAATTTGATATTGTGAAGAAGCACGGTTACACCTAATGCGATTTCTAGAATTTGAACGTAAGTAAAATGATGGAACTCAGTCTGTCAAACGTATCAAATAGTGCTGCTTGATTGTTTCAGCTAGGCAGAATTAGGGACTAGGAGTCAGATGATAGTAGGTATTTGCTCAAGTGTTAGCAGTGGCAGATCCAAGGGGGACCCCGCTCCCCGCTCCAAGATTTTTTTCTGGCACCCTCATTCCTTATTTTTTTTTCTTTTTTTCACTCCTTTGTTTAGAATGAATCTGTCAATTTCGTCAATTATTGGTACCTTTGTCACATTGGGTCCCCCCAAGATTTTGCTTATTGGTGGCCTTGTCACATTAGGCCTCGCCAGAGATTTTACTTTAGATCCGCCTCTGAATGTTAGGACGGTAAAGGTACAATTTAATTCCACTAAAGTGACGTAGTGCTTCCAGTACATTATTCCATCAATTGAGCAGGAAAGTTGCGGAGTTACTGTCCAGGAAAAGCAGGATACAAACAAACCACTTATTATTGTTATATCTGGTTCTATTGGTAGGGTCTCTGTCCCCTACATTACATGGGAAATAATTTGCACCTTTAGCCGCGAGAACTTTAATTTAACTGTTTTTATGGAATTTATGCTGCTAAATCACATTGACTTGCTACGATTACCATTCTGACCTACACATGATAAATACTGATTATTAATTTGCAAATTCTCTTAAATGCTTAGTCAGAGAGCAATGTATATGTATTAAAGTCTTGTCCAGTAGAAACAAATGTTTTGCTAGCAAATCTTTATTGCATCAACATAGCAAGATAGGCAAATATACTTTTCTTCATGTTACTAAAATCATCCCTGAATAAAATCAATAGAAATCCTTTCAAGGAAAAGCCTAGAGATGAAACAAGCTGATTTTCTGGAAGGGCCAAATTCTTAGAAAATGCTGATATACTTTTCTCATTTAGTAGGATATCAATCTTCTGGTGAATACATTATTTTTTACCATACAAGACAAGAAAAAAAAAAAAAAAAATAACACTAAGCGGTGAATTATTTCACGTATCTGTCTCATAAATACCAATTATAGACAAGCAAATTCCCGTAAAAATTAATATTGTGCTTCAAATGGTCTAAGTTGTTATGAAACCGTAGTTGGGATATGTCATTTTGCTTTTATAAGCAGACAGATTTTCTTGGCTTATTGTGCCAACAAACCTGCCCAGGAGGCAATTCATTCCTTTCCCCCTAGTTGAGATAGTGAGGTGAAAGAGGTCAGATATTTGAGTGGAGGTGCAATTTTTAAAATGGTAGCCTACTGGAAGGTGCTTCTAAATTTGTAAAAAATCATAAAATCAACCTTTGTGCTAAGAAAAGCATGATGTCATCTTCTTATGACGACTTGGACGTTCCAAGTAAAACTTCTAAGCTATCTCTCTGGGTATTTAAGCCCAACTTATGTTAATTTCTGCTCGTTTTGAGTTTGACTCGGTTATTTATTGTAATTTCTGTTCGTTTTGGGTTTCATTTATTTATCGATGCTAATTTGTCGTAGTTTCACGCTTGGTAGATTATTTCATTTTTGCTCATTTTTTGTTTAATGGAGTTCTTTACTTTTCTTTGAAAAACTTATTTTGTGGAAAAAGTTTTTTTAATTAATCACAGAAAGTATCAGGTGCAACTTCTCCAAAGTGTCTCTAAAGGCTAAGAGAGTCTCTACCACGACATTTATATACCATCTTAAAAGGAAGGATATAATTGATGTGCACAAAAAATAAGTATATGCGGCTGATGCAGTACATAACAAGCCCAAACCAACTAAAAAAAAATATATATATATATATCAAGTCAGGCTGATGCCCTAAAGAAAGCTGCCGATAGCAAAGCAAGTGACACAGAGGACAATGAATTAGTGAAATCCGGAATAAGAAGAGCATACATACGACCATTCATTATCTCTAATCGATCGAAACAAACTTCTCTGTGGAAGCTCTGCTACATAATCCCGTTTGAAGACAACTTGGCACTTTCTGTGTTTGTTAGGCCAGATATGAAACAGCTTATTTAGAATACAAGAGGGGGCTTGAAAGCACCATCCTAGGGAACTATCCATCGTCACATAAATGTTGCTGTCAGAAAAAAAAAAGTTAAACAGAATGCTGGTGACACTGATTCAGACTGCTTTTCTGTTCCTTTTTCTGAAAACTCCGGAAGTGAAGATACTTTTGCTGAAGAATCTGATTAAACTGATGCAGTGTCTACTGAAGAGGGTGGCGAAAGTAATGGAAAAGAACAGTGGGGGGCTGGGAGTCTGTCAGAAAACAAGATTGCAGCATAAGCTATATGATGACAGGTTACACAGCTTATCTGGATCCTTCAACATTTGGGAGGTTTTCCCTTGGGGGTCGTTCTCTGGTCCCTCAATCTTTGACACCATTACTATAGGATACATTATGTGATGGTGCAGAGACTGCAAGAGATCTCACTCCAACTCGCCTTTGTACTGCTGAAGTCCTTGAGGCTACGGTAGAGTACGATGAGGAAAGGAGGGCAAAAGTGCAATTTTCTTATATTACACCTTTGAATTATTGGCAGATCCAGATTTTCTTGGGGGGGGGGGCTCCGCTAAGAAATAAAATTAGTATTCTTGGATTGTGTAATTATAACTAGTTATAGTCGAGGATGTCACTACCCTTTTTCCTTTGGGAATGGACTATGAAAACGAACCTACATAATCAAAAGCATGCTCACTCGTATTCTTTAAACAAAAATTTAAAGTAGTAACAATTTCTATGATAGAGCAAGTGCATGCGTTGGAGAAAGTACTTTCCGCCCCAAAACAACGGAAATTTTCAAAATAAATTGTCAAAAAGTACAATTGTCCTTATATTTGCATCCTTTGAAAACCTATTTAAGAGAAGGGAATACTTATTGAATTTGGTGGAGGGCATAGAACAATAATCTCTAGCGCAAAGCACCGTAAAAATATACGAAGTACCCTTAAACCATTAATTTTTCTTTTGAAAAATTTTTACACAAATTGGCTTGGAAATAATTAATCTTAAAAGGCTGCTTTAAGCTGGGAGGTAACAATCAATTTTTTAATTGGCAGTAAGAAGTGTCATTTTTCCGTGCATTTTTCTTCTTTCATGCTTTTGTTTAAGATGACTTCCACACATTAGGATAGAGTAGGGGGGGGGGAAAGCATGGTCTGGAGGAGAAAATTGTCCCCTCCCAAATCAACTATATGATCTGCTTAAATACTAACTAATGACTTAGAGCTGACTGCGTAATTTCATGCTGAAAATTATTGTATTTTCAAAATGTCTCGAATAACTAGTTGTATTTCCGGGAAGTTGGAGTAGATGCTGTGTAAACAGAAAAGTGTATTTTTGGAACGGGAAAATGGAAGAAAAATAACCATAAAGAAAAAAATTATGGCAATATTTATGTGCGCAGACAATTTTTCGCCCCTATATTAGAAAAACTGCTCTTTTTTTGCAAAAAAAATGCTTTGGATGATCCTTAGGGAAGAGGTCAAGACGAGTTGATCCGTTTGGGCCTAAGGAGGTGTCAAATTCAACAACATGTTCGAGCCCATACGAAATAGAAAAATCATATAGGTCTTTATCAGTATTTTTGGTACGAAGCCATACGTTATGCCAAACATTGAAGTCTCCATGAGGGATGAGGGCAGACTTAATATATTTACATCGAATGTAATCAAGAGAGGTTTCAAGGTGGCTAGGAGTCTCTCGGGTTGGAGGGTTATATACAGTCTCAATGATCACAGACTCGCAAGGGTTGCCCTAGCCTACAGAGCTTCTTTTTCTGCTGAGTTTGGGAGATTCAGACCTGATTTTGGTATATGGCTCAGTATGTGAATGGAAACACCTCCTCCTCTATATTTCACACCGTGTGTGTGTACCCGGTCTCGCATGAGGAGCGTGTACCCCTGTATGGCGGCCTCTCCGCTCTGTATCTAGTGGTTAAGATTAGTCTCAGTAATGTATATAATAGGTAGTTTGACGGAGTTCACCCAATATAGGAACTGGTCCATTTTAATTCTGACACCTCGTACATTGCAGTGAGCTACCGTAAACACGTCTGTTTTGATTGTCCGTGGGCATGCCAGAGGTTGTCGTTGGGACGTCAGTTTGATCTGAGGCTTATTTTGATGAGTTGTAATTAGGTACAAGACACATTGTCAGGTGGTTCGATGAACAAACGCCAAAGACTTCACGTTTCTTTTTTTTTTTTAATTTGGGATCATCTACCACCAAAGTATGCATAACTATATATGGAGGACTTTTTCATTAAAAATTGAATTCCCGAGTAAAAAAAAATTAAGATGTATATAGTTGTGTAAGTTTTCAGGTAAGCCAGTCCAAATAATCAGACTTCAATTTCACTGTCCTTGGTATTCTTAAACATTGACTACGAAAAAAGCGAAAAGAGACATTTTTGGTTTATCTTTACTATGTTCAAAATATACTTTCTTTTTTAAGCTAGCCGTGGCAGGTTGATTAAAATTGATACCACCAAGCAAATACAAAACTTATACTAAATAAAACAAGCGAATATCAAACACAAAAATCACATCATCGTTCTTCATCTCTAGTTGTTTGGGTGTCTCCTCATCATTGATTCTCCTACCATCGAATAGAAAACGTAGATAATTAACTGGTACACCCTAAAAGGAAGAAAAAAAAAATCAATTGTAGGGTTTTAATTATTTTAATTAATTAACCAGGTTTTCTTTAATTTCGATATGTTGGTATTTTCAAAGTACCATACTGAAACACTGTGTTCCTCTGATAAGAACTTCATTTATCCGAAATATTTCAACAGTTGCCGAGGTTCTCAGCTATTACACGATATGTACCATATTACTCTGCAAATTGGTTTTAATTTAGACTTAAGACCTGATTCAAGCAACTGGTTCTAATTTTTGTTTCAAAGTTGAACAAAGTTTGGAAGGTAAGAAAGATCTATTCTGCAAATTAAGGTTAGAATATTGAAAGTCATGGTAGTAACAGTGGTCAATTACCGTTCTGATACCTAGGAGCAAGGAAAGGTACCTAGATGCTAGGTGCCCAGGTTCTGGTTCCGATGCGTATGCGCTTTGAAAGGCCAAGGAAGATTTGTTAAATGTTTTCCAGGAGTTGTCTGAGGACGGTTTTAGATGCTCGTTTGACTGACTTGTCCACAAATCTTAAAGAAAATTAAACAATAGATTAAAGCTCTATTGTTTACTCTTGGAAGTTCCAATTATAACATTTTACCTTATTTCTCTGATCCTATTTTTCTAAAAAGGCTTAAGTGACGAATTTTTATTTCTTATAACCAAAATTGGCCTTATAGCATTTTCTTTAAGCAGGCTTAAGTAACGACCAATTTATTTTTTATGACCAAAAATATCCTTATGATGTATTTCTTGTGGAAAATACAGTTCAGTATCCCATTTGGGTTCATGGATTCTAAAACATAAAAAATACTTTTCAAAGTAACATTAAGTTACAGTGAACAATTACTTTGTGTACAAATTTGTCTCCAATATTTTACAGATAAATAGTTGATTCTTTAAAGTTTTATTCCCCTGGCACTAATTCTTTCTTCAGAATATTGAAGGTAGTTTGAACAGCAATTTCTTACCCTACCAAACACATTTTTTATTATTGTATGGGTCATTTTTCTTGAAGGGAACATTTTCTGACACATTTTTCTTTTTCTTTTAGATCTTTCACCGCCAAAAGGAGAGATGAGACAAATATAAACAAATAGTCAATTTTAGTCCCTTAAATTTTGGGACATATATCTTGGAAGTTACTTTTTTGGGATTTGGTCAACTTTTATACTAAACCCGCCAGTCAAAGCGCATAAAAAACCACTCACAGGAACACAAAAGGCACCCACAGTAAACGAAAGTTGAGCTCAGAAAACAAGACCTTGACACATATATGATATTAAACCAACAACCAGCCAGTGAAATGGGGCTTTTATATGTTCTTATAATACATTTAATAAAATTAACATCCTTTTATTCCCCACTACTCACCCATAACTCCCCCCCTAGTCCAACACATGCTTAAATTTCTTCAATAAGACAGTCAATAATATAGGTGGGAACAAGAAGACTTCACATTAATCAAATGTATGTTCCCAACCCAAGGTAATACACCAAATACCATCCAGTAAAAACATTTTCATAAACTTTTATAATATATTTAATAAACAAAAAAAAAATCCTTCTTTTCCCAAATATTAAGCCTCCCCCTACCAGCCCAATACCCACTTAAACATCTTTCTTTTAGTTACAACTTAAAAAGAGGTCTAGATTATGACAAAATGTGCACCACAGATAACACAGTCGAAAATGGGAACCGACGTTTACCCCCCCCCATCCCCCCTCCGAGAAGATTTCACCCCAGATTATTTAGTATGTTCATTAGAAGGTAAATTGAAAGTTCTACTCACCTGTTTAAGCCAGAGGCAATCCTATAGCATTATCCCCCTTCTATACAGAATAAATTCTGCTCATTTTGGGGTTTAATGTTACTCTTTAATTTCATAATAACAGCGTAGACCAAAAATATTCCCAGAAATCAAGAGGGATTAAATATCAATCCCTACCTCTCCCCCGCCTCTTTCTTACACTCACTGTAAGACTCACTAATTCCTACACATTTTGTTTAGAACAAAAATGAGACTGAGTGTGTGCCTCAAATGAATCCTGTTTATGTCTAATGTAGGTATGGTAAGGCTACATGAACTTTCCCAATGTTAGTCAACTTTAATATTTCTATAAACAGACAAACCAAATTTCTCTATATAAGCTATATTACTTTTATTTTATTATTAATTATAATACATTTTATTGTATACAAAAACTTTCTTTATCTAGTCTCTAATTTAATATTTTTATTGTTCAGGCAATTACAATATTAATATTTTCTGTTGAATACAATATATATATATATATATATATATATATATATATATATATATATATATATATATATATATATATATATATATATATATATTTCGGAAAAATTGGTATCTTAGGATATTCTCGCATAAACAAACGATCTAGATAGGTCAGAAGTCTGAAAAAAGATCGTTAAGAGCCTTAATTTTATTTTATTTTTGCAAATGACGTCATGTACTATGTTAGTACATCATAAACGTGTTTCTTATGACATCATATATGGCGTCATATAAGCATTTTCTTATATGATGCCAGGCATGGCATAAACAAGATTGCTGATTTTCCAACACAACAGTTATTTATATAATATAATGTCTGCTGGAAGGCCCAGAAAACGAAAATTTGCAGTTGCAGTTACAATAAATGATGATTCTTTGGAACCAACACCAGAACTATCAAACGTTATAAGATGTGAAATTCGATAACCTGGACCATCAATGGTGACAGCACCAATACAAACAGCTAACGCAAAGGCCACTGCGAAATTGTCTGAAGTAATCAAAATCAAAAGGCCAGTCAAAAATGAAAACGAGGAGCAAAGAAAGACCGTTAGAAGATATATGAGAACAATAATTAGAGTATGTTAAAAATGAAAATGGAGAGCAAAGACACATGCGGTTAGAAGACATATGATACCAAGCAAGTGAGCAAGCCAAAATTGAAAATGGAATGACCCACAGTTAGAAGACATGTGACACCAAGCATGTGAGCAAGTCGAAAATGAAAAACAAAGACAAAAGCGGTTAGAAGACATGCGACACCAAACATGTGAGCATGTCAATGAAAATCAACCTGGACAGCACAAATCAAAACGTGTCAAAATTGAAAATATTAGCAATGATGATTGGTTTGGGATTTTGACATGGATAAGGCCATCAATGCCTACCATACCTTTGTTAAAAAAAAAGGTTCGGCGATATGTATTGCATAATGACGAAAGATAGGCCGAGGTAAAACGAACCAAACAAATTGAAAATGATAGCAATGATGATTGGGTTTTGGATTTTGACATGGATAAGGTCATCAATGCCTACCATACCTTTGATAATGTCTGTTGGAAGGCCAAAAACATGAAAATTTACAGTTACAGTTAATATAAATGATAATTCTTTGGAACCAACATCAGAATTTTCAAACGAGATAAGATGTGAGATTTGACAACCTGGAACATCAATTGTGACAACACCAATACGGACAGCTAAAGCGAAGGCCATGCTAAATTGTCTGAAGTAATCAAAATTCAAAACGTATCAAAAATAAAAATGAAGAGCAAAGACACTGGCGGATAGATAATATGCGAAAATGACAAATAGAGCGTGTTAAAAATGAAAATGAAGAGTAAAGACACACGCGGTTAGAAGACATGCAACACTGAGCAAGTCAAAAATGAAAATGAAGAGCAAAAAGATACACGGTTAGAAGAAAAGCGCTGGCATGTCTAAAATAAAAATAAAAAGACACAAGGTTAGAAGACATGCAACACCTAGCATGTGAGCAAGTCAAAAATGAAAATGAAGAGCAAAGACACACTTATATGTGAGCGAGTCAATGAAAATCATCCTGGACAGCAAGAATCAAAACGTGTCAAAACTGACACACTTTGTTAAAAAAACAAAGGTTCAGCAATATGTATTTCATAATGATGAAAGAAAAGCCAAGGTGAAACAAACCAAACAAACTGATAATGATAGCAATGATGATTGGGATTTGGATTTTGACATGGATAAGGTCATTAATGTCTGCCATACTTTTGAAATTCAAAAATTTGGACTAGATAAATTGTTGGAAGAAAAAGAAGTTTTTGTCCTACTACCTGAACAATACATGAAGGAATTTGGGAATACAATTTGGGAATGAAGAAAAGAAGAAGAATATTAAAAATAATTGTGTTAGAGAATTCAAAAATTTTGTGAAAACAGGACTATCAAGTGAAGTTTTCTTGATTAATTTTATTTATATAAAGTGGGGAATTTATCTCAACAATGATCCCAATGAAATTACCACCTGAGAAGGGAGATACCAATAACCAAATGCTAGGCACCATCTCCCCATTACCAAGTGACCTTTCTGAGGACTCAGACTCCAATGAAACCATGGTCACTGTCCACTCTGAGGACTCAAATCGCCATGATGATGGCTTCAAAACAGTCACTCCTAAAAGATCCAAGAGAAAACGGTACACCAGTTTCTCCCCATTAAAGACAGTTTCTACTACACCCCCATCTTCTTTGGAAGAAGAGCACTTCATCCACATTCTGCCTACCTCTCCTGAAACCATGATCCAAATAAAAAACATCCAAACAATTAGACTTGAGCTCTTCAAATTTCTGAAAATTAATTTCAACCTGCCAATTCAATCTTAATATCTATTCAAGCAGGCTTTGAAAATGCAAAAACAACTCTTTTGTCACTTAACTCCCTTGGAGGCATTAAGGTCCATTCAAAGCAATGGATTCGCCCTCCCCCTGCCCAAGCAAAAATTGTCATATACAATATCCCTAACGGTATTCCTGAAACTGACTTAAAGGATGGCCTTATGAACTGAAAAGGCCAAAAAATATCAGTATCAAAAGTCACCAGACTTGGAAAACCCAACAATGATGGCATATACACATCTAAATCCTACCTGTTCGCCCAGGACTCCACCCTAGAGAACTTCAGTGAACCTATATCCCTATTTGGCCAGATAAAGCCCAACAAAGAGTACAAGGCTAAGCCAATACAGTGTGAAATATGTCTGATAAAGGGTCACACAAAACAACACTGCAAAACAAACCTGAAGAGGTGCAACCTATGCCAAAACATCCATCCTCCAAACGCAGCAAACTGTGCAAACAAGAAATTAACATGCATTAATTGCAAAGGTCCCCATTCTTCTGACAACAGATCTGTATGCCCAAAATACAAGGCAAGATCAATGGCTCTCAGGTTGTCTGAAAAAAAAAAACATCCCATTTCAGTTTGCAAAAATTAAACTCATGGTGCACAATGCAGATACACCTGAATTCTTTGAACCAAACACACAACCTAATCAAAAAACTCTACAGCAAAAAGCTACAAGGACCAAACCACAAAAAACATTCCCTGGAATCAAGACCTTAGACTTCCCCCCCTTCCAGCCTGAGACCAAGACCCTGAATCTTCTATAAGTAAACCTGCAAAACCAACCTCATCAAAATCGCCAAAGGAAATATCAGAAGAAAATCCTAATCTACTTACAAACTTATGCCTCTACATATTCAACTTCAACTCACTCTCCAGAACATCCCTCACAGAAGATCAAAAATCCTCAATTCTAGAAGAGATGGCTAATACCTACTTCCCAAAAAATCTTAAGGACACAGCCAACACAAATTTCAGCACTATACTCAATAAACTAAATCTATCTATCAATGGCTAACCCTCAGTTACCTCTATCCTCCTCAATTTTGCAATGGAATGTGAGATCATTAAATGAATATAAAATCACTGACCTTCTTAAGTAGACTTCTTCACACAACATAGACATACTATGCCTTCAAGAAACCCATTTAAACTCATCAGTTAATCTAAAAATTCCTGGTTATGATGTCCCAAGAAAAGACAGATCTTCCAATAGAATTGGTGGTGGAGTTGCCATCCTTGTACGATCTAATCTCAAATTCTGTGGTATAAGCCTCCCTGATTTCAGTCAAGACATTGATGCAATTGGTGTAAAGTTGTGGCTGGCAAACATGGAGGTCACTGTTATTAATTTATATAATCCAAATGGCAATAACAATGGACATGATTTTTTCAATTTTATTTCTAATAATTTCTCAAATTCAAATCTAGTGGTTGTTGGGGACTTCAATGCCCATAGTTCTATCAGGGGTTATTCACCTCAAAATAATGCTGGAAAATACATAGAGGAATTCCTCACCAATTTTACCAATATAGTACTAGCAACTCCTAGACACCTAAATACCTACTTCAGCAAAAGAAGTGGGAGTTATTCAACTATTGATCTTCACTTAGTTTCATCAAGTTTAATAAATAAAACTACTGTCAACAGAATAGACAACCTCCTAAGTGACCATTTCGCCATATGCACAAAAATTGGTGACCCAGCCATTATTGACAATTTCATTTCCCACTATTTGTGGCAAAAAGCAGACTGGCCAAACTTCTCCCACATTCTCTCAAACCATGACTACTCTTCACTCTCCACTGACCCAAACCAACTCTCCAAAAATCTCACATCACTACTTCTTGATGCTTCAAAACTTACCATACCCTAGTCCCAATGCCCTAAAACACTGAAGATTAACAAACCCCCTAAGCCATGGTGGACATCCTCTTGCCAAGAAGCTTCGCACAGTTGAAGGAATGCCATCAGATCATTCAAGAGGAATCAATCCACTGCAAAATATATAGCAAAGCTACAAGCAGAGGCCAAATTTAAGAGAACAATCAAATTTACAAAAGAAGAGGCTTGCAAAAACTTTCTCTTATCAGTGTCGCACAAAACGCAAGAGTCAAAGATTCATAAATTCCTAGACAAGATGTGTGGCAAATTCTCCACACAGAACCCCTTCCATTACCAGCTAACTCTAAATGGTCAGCAGCTGTAAACCAACGAAGAAAAAGCTAAATTTTTGCAGATTTTTATGAGAAGAAATTCAAAAACACCCCTCATAATCCACCTCAGATCAGCCTAACACCCCATTTTGACTTGCCTAGGTCCCAGTATCTACTCCAAGATTTTACAATGATTGAGCTGAATAAAGCAATCAATTCAATCAAACCCAAAACATCTTGCAGCCACGACCAGGTCCATCCATCTTTGCTCCAACACCTTCCAATAGAGTTTAAAAAAGTACTCTTATCTCTCTTCAACAATGCCTGGAGCAATTCCTTCTTCCCGTCTGCTTGGAAAACATCACTCATCATCCCTATATTAAAACAAAACAAACCCAAAGAGGACCCCAACTCCTTCAGACCCATTATGATTACCCCAGTTCTGGGAAAATTATATGAGAAGATAATCCACTCCCGATTGTATTGGTTTGCTGAGTCCAACCACCTCATCCCACATACCCAAACAGCATTTAGGAAATATCATTCTTCCATTGATGCATTTGTTCGCCTAACCAACGCCATATCTGAGTGTCTGAAAGGCAACCAAATCCTAGTTGCAGCCTTCTTAGACTTCCAAAACGCATATGATAATATCCAACATCCACTCCTACTGCAAAAATTATCAAAAATGGGTTTTCCAATACCTGTAGTGAATTTCTTTAAAAGTTACCTATCTGAATGCTCTTTTGTTCTCCAAGTAAATTCCTACATCACTTCCAAAAAGTCTGTCTCCAAAGGCCTTCCCCAAGGTGCTGTCCTCAGCTGTCTCCTGTTTTCACTATATTTATGGGATCTGAACCTACCCCAAACAAATATTCAGTTTGCAGATGATATAGTCCTATGGTCTACCTCAAATGATTTTGAACTGGCCCAATCCAAGTTACAAAAGTTGCTTTATGCATTTGAATGTTTCTCCAACAATTCATGCCTACCCACCACTCCATCAAACTTAGCTATAGTACAGTTTAATCACAAGAGAAATCCCCAATCTGCCCTACTCATCCTAAATGGTGTTGTCATCTAAGAGCAACAACACATCAAATATCTTGGCCTCACTCTAGACCAAAAACTAACCTTCAGGCTCCGCATTGAAAACGTGAGAATAAAATGCCTCAGAAAAATGCGTATCTTACAAAGGCTACTCAATACGCCTTTGGGTTGCCATGAAAAAACTCTAACAAATGTCTGTAAGACTTATATTAGATCTCAGATTGATTATGGACTAATTGTATATGGCTCATGCTCAAATACCCTACTATGCAGTCTGGAGACTGTCCAGAATACTATGATCCGTGCTGTACTTGGCCTCGGGAATCACACCGAAACCAACTTCCTCCTCAGTGAAAGTGGTCTCACCTCTATTGCCATGCGTAGAGACATCCTACTTGCCCGCTACTTTACAAAAATTGATGGTAACAGTTCCCATAGATTACATGACTGGCTAAGAAATCCTGGAGCTTTTAGGGGCCTTGCACGGGAATTTGCAACCACCCAAATGACCTACCCCATGCCTTCATCTTCTTTATTTCAAATTTACCCCCGGATACCTTCCGGGGCTAACCACTACCCAGAAGTGAACCTTTTGTTTGCGCTAGTTATTAAAACCGACCTTTTCCTTGCCTATGTAAAATCATTATTTCATGGATTTGAGTCTCAGAGATATATCCACCCCCTCCCAATTTTTGTGGATGGCTCAAAAACAGATTTCAGGACTGCTTGTGGAGTCCACTTCCCATCTTTAGGTATAGCAGCTGCTGAAAGGCTCCAAAATGATGTGAGTATCATGACAGTTGAAACAGCTGCTATCAACATTGCGTTGGAAACCATTATAAAGATGCCAAACCCTCCAAGAAACACCCCTCTTATAATTTATTAAGACTCAAAATCAGCCCTTGCCTCAATATCACCAGAACATTCAGACTACGCAGACAATGATACCTCCACTACTCTTGTACTATTGAACCAACTACTTAAACAAGGTATATCCACAAAATTCCAGTACATCCCAAGTCACATGGGTATAAAAGGGAACCACAAGGCAGATGAAATAGCTAAATCTGCCCTTCAGCTTGAAATAATTTCTGGAAGACCTATCCCAGTAAGAGATGTATACCATTGGCGCCTAAAAATTTACCTAGCAAACCAATGTCCACCAAACCTTTCTCCATTTACATCCCGGAAAGACTAAAAGATGTACCACAGAATACGATCAAATGCTACTGGCCTTAAAAGCCAGACTTATCACTATCAAAACACAACCATTCCAACAGTAATAAGCCCTATTTGCCGCCTATGTCAAGCCTATGATGAGACTACCAACCATGTTCTTTTTGGTTGCCCTGTGGCAAATCTCAACCGTAACAAAGAATGGCTAACTTTATCTGCTATATTCAAGTGCTTCAAGCTAACCCCTAATATTGACCAACTAGCACAAACGAGACACTCTTCAACTGATGATACTGAATTGTTCAAAGCTGTCTTTAACTGCCTAAATATAGGTGGTTTCATCAATGATGTATAAAGCCTATTATTGAATAATAATAGTCTAATCTCTATATTTGATTTCCCAGGACACCCCTGACATAATCAGACAATACGAAAAAGGTTAAATGGATTCATTCGAAGCCTATAATTGAAGAATAATAAGAAGAAGAATAATACTGTCTGCATTCAGAAAACAAGCGACAGTGAGAATCTATATATAGAAGCCTGCTGTTTGCCTATGAGTCAAGGGGACTTGTTGGTCATGTGTCAATCCTAAAACACGGTAGATTGCCTGAGACTCTAAGCACTTGATCGCCTGCAAATTCAGCCCCCCCTCCTTTGCATACAAGTCCAGTCAACATTGTTCATGATGAATCAAACCCAGCAATCACAATCATATATATATATATACAATATATATATTGTTAATTACTTATATTACTAGTTCTAGTTTTATTACAGCATAATTTTATTTATATATAAGATGGAAGTATTTACAAGAGAACATAAATATTAAATTTAAGACAAATATATAAGGCAATGAAAATATTGAAGTATATAAAGGGCTAAATTAAATTATCCTTTAATTGTGAATTAATTTTAGTCCTTAATCTACTTTAACTGTGAGAGAATCTATTCACTACAATATACTTCATTATCTATATTGATCAAGGAGGCAAAATTTTACTTGATTAATTACTTACCACTTATTCACTGTAGAACTATTTCAGTTTCCTCATTTGGATTGTCACTTTTACAAATTTAGTTTATTTATTCTCTAATTTAATATTAGTCAGGCAAGCTCAATGTTAGTAAATTCTATTTATAGAATCTTAGCCCTCGTATCTACTTTATTATCTAAACTGATCAGGGATGCAAAATTTTACTAGATTAATCACTTACCACTCGTTCACTGTATGACTTTTGTAGTTTCCCCATTTGGGTTGTCATTTTTAGTCTGAAATGGATTTCGTTACTGTCTTGTCCAACTACTTTTAGCTTAATGATCTCCGAGTTGGCGTCCCCAGCATCTTTGTTTTCCTAAAATAAAAGGTTAGGATCAAACTCTGACATGAGAAACATTTCCCCCAAAAGACGCTCCCCACCACGTTTCAGCATATTTTGGGTTGTTTCTGAGCTTGTTCTTATTTGTCCCCCATTTGCTGTTTTATCTCCAGATATAAAACGTTTCCCTAGGTTACTGAAAAAAACTAACAAAACATCCCAATATTTTTTTTTTTAAATTAACATCTTATCCTAAACATGAGCACTTGTCTTAAAACTTAGAGAAGTGTATCAGAGAACTTTCAAAGGGGTGATCCTTTTTACACTAACTAGTTTTAAAAAACGAACAACAAGTTTAAAAAAAAAACTTGAAATAAAAAACAAGTTTTTTTTTCAACTGAATGTAAGAATCAACATTAAAACTTAAAATCAAACAGATATTATTCCATATATGAGAGGGTTGCATAATGGATGAAGAAGGTACAACCCCCCCCCGTATATGGGATTTTTTTTTAAAGTTTTAAAGTTACTTCTTACTTTTAGTCGAAAAAACTTCTTTTTGCATTTGATTTCTGACTGTTTTCAAAATCATGTCAGGAAATCCCCTTCCCTCTCCCCATGCAAATTCCTATTGGGAATTCTTCCTAGAGACTTTCCTCCCCATGGAAAATCCCCCCTGTATAAAATACGTCCCAAAAATCTCCATATATTTCCCAGTAACAAATACAATATGTGAACAATGGGCAAATTGCATAGCTTACAGCCCTTTCCCCAGGGACTACGCATAACATGGCATGTCAAAAAGACACATCAAGTAGTGTTCATCTTCTACCTAATGAAGCAATTGTAACATCTGTATATTTACCTATGTCTAGTCCTATTAGGGGAGGGTGCTTGTCATGGTAGACCTAGTCACCATCATTTTTTTTTAGGTATTTTTACCTGGCATCTAACAAAAATATTGAATCAGGATCAGTGGTATTAACTCACAGAAAAAGTTGAGAGTGGACAATGTTTCAATGAAGATACCAAAAAGGTATTTTTCAATAGTATTTTATAAAGTCAAGGAGTGGCAAATGCCCCCCCCCCCAATTGGTGCCAGTTATAAAGATTGTTGATCAACAAGCTGTTTCAATAGATGTTGGAAATCAATCTTTACATCAGCAAAGCATTTCAGGAAAAAGCTGTTGATTAGCAATTTCTGATCACATTGACTCATAAAAGTAAGAGCAAGCAGTAGACTCTGTCAGTGAAAATTTACAGTAAATTATCAACAACAAAGAAAAACTTAAATTACTCAATTCAAATTTCCTTACTCTTCAGCCTCTTCAAATTGAGCAATGCCAATATTAAATTTCTGATAAGCTCAATTACTCATTCTTAGTATTTCAGGAGACAATGATATCAGAGGGTAGAAGGATTACTACTTGAAATGATCTGGGTTGGCTGTCAGATAATTTATGCCTACAAACCCCAGAAAATGCATGATAAGCAATAATAAATGACATTGTATGTAAACAAACAATGCAATAATTTCAAAACTAAAGCGGATGCAGGTGCCAAATAAAAAATAGATACAAAGGTGAATAATCAGCAAAAAATAAGCTAAAAAAATTTGGCAACAAACACCTAGAGAAAGTGTACCTTTTTTTCAAGGTGTAATTGTCTTTGGAAATCAATGGATTGTCAACGTGTGAATTATTATGGACCAAAAATATTATCCAATTCAAATAAACAATTCTATTTATTTATCCCACAATTCAATTTAATCATGCTTTTAATAGCATGACTCTTTTCTTCTTATTAATTTAACAGCAGTGGGGGGAGTTGCACTAATGGGAATCCAATAGGTATTGCAAATGAGGGGGAGGTAAAGTAAAGCAGAGCAATTTTTAAAGAGTTGCACTAATGAGAATGCAATGAGCAGTAGTGCAAATGAGGGGGAGGTAAAGTGAAGCAAAGAAATTTTTAAAGAGTTGCACTGATGGGGATGCAGTGAGTAGTGCAAAGAGGGTAAAGTAAAGTGAAGCAAAGAAATTTTTGGCAATGATGTAAGTTAGCATTTAAGAATGCTTTAAAGTAGTTTCCAGAATTTTTAATGTTTCCTTGAGAAGTGATCATGCACAGCAATTTTACCATAGTGACAAGCAGCACACCTTCACGGATCTGTAAATAAGCTATATTTCTATTGGGATACATATGAACATTCCTTTCATTTGCCTAGTTGTCCATAAGTATATCAGTTTGCATGTGGCTGTATAAATAGCCTATTGACTGCTAACTTTTAAGGATTACATCCTGGGAAATTAAACTTAGCTGGGTAAGGAAGGCTTGAACACTTATTGTGTTACTACAATCACTTACTAGAAATTAATTTCCAATTTTCCTACATCAAAGGCAATTATTAAAAGGATTCTAGGCTATTACAAATCCCAACACCAAACTGAACAGAGACAATTTGGGAATTGCATCTCATGAAGAACTGATGATTGTTGAAAGTGGAAGGAATCCCATTGAATTTGTTGTGGTTGACCACACTTAGGGGAAGCATGTTAAAAAGATAAAAGTAGTGTCATTAGATTCCTTATTTCATACTCTTTCCAAGTATTATGGCTGTTGTTCTGACAATTAAGTCCCTTCCTTTGATGGTCCTAGATATAGCCCTAATAAACGTTTTATTTGTTAAACACTTTTCTTGCATTCTTCACCTGGTAGAAAAGATTGTGCCACAAGATTTTAATACTATTCTCTGATTATTTTTTGTTTGTTTAAAGTTAAACAAATTATTTGAAATGATTTTAAAAAGTGGATCATAATGGAAGGAAATATGATAATCTAAGGAATACAATAAGACACCTAGTAGTTGGGCTGCTAATCACTCTTGTCTTTTTGGCCAATTGTTAGGACTGAACAGAAAGCAAATTGGCCTCAGTTGGGGTGGGGGGAGGGGCATCTTACAGAAAGATTAAAGGGAAATGGGAACTTCCTGGGAGGGTGTAAAGAGAGAGGTTTTGCACAGATTAGCACAGAGGAGCATGTATAGCTGAGTTGGCCTCAGGTGGCTGGGTGTTGTGGTGAACTTGTCTTGATTTTCTTAATAGGAATGTGATTATCTAGAATATTTTAGCCATATACAATGCCAAATATTTTTAACACACAGATAGACAATAGTGGAACTTAATACAGGATACAAATTTAAAGCTTGAGCATAATCTTAGAAAATGCTGCCCAATCTTGGACATGGCATCTTACAGTTAGAATAAAACATTTAAATCACAGACTTAATCTTGGACATATTTCATCTAAAACAAGTGTTCTGAACCTAAATAAGTGTACTAAATAGGCTAGGCAGTAGGGATAACTTTGGTCTAAATTTATACGTTTTGAAAAATGTAAGTTTCTAAAGATTTTAGTCAACCAATCCTAACTAGCCTTGTCCTAACTATTAACCAATCTCAACTATTTAAACCAATAAACATATCTAAGATTAAGAGATTGTATAGTAAAGGTAAATTTTAATTGAGATGAAGGCTGTATTTTTGCAAATTTTAGTCCAACTAGTAAAAACATCAAAAAATGTACATAGACAAATGTCTTATGTTTTTTAAAGATTTTTATTGCAAACCACCTCCCCACTGAGGGGGGGGGGGGGGTTGCCCCCTTGATCAAGATATTCGTCCAAGATTTAGCACTGTCTTAGTACTTGGAGTATCAGCCTAGAAACATGATGTATATTATAAAGTAAAAATTCTACTGTATTAGTGTTTAATAGGCTATCCTAGGGTTGCATAAAGGACAATCATGGGGGATAGGGTGTATTCTTAGAAAAACAGCTATGGTATTAGAACACATAATAAAATAACTAATAGTATTAATTATATTCGTGTAGCAAAATGTTTCCTTTAGATGTAGTCAACCCCTACAAATTTCCTAGAACTCCAAATAATATATGAGTTGTATGCATGACAATTTTAAATTTTAGTGTTTTCTTCTTAGTAGGGGTGATTGTACACTAGAACCAAGTGTTGACAGGGAAACCAAATGGTACGTTTCTGGTAAATTTTCAGTTTAAAACATAATTTAGCTAGTACAAAAGTGAATATATCTTTTGATGACTATTCTTATGCTCTCTCATAATTAAGTAATTGCTTTTGGGGAAAATTACATCACAACCTATAGAAACTAAAAGTTTAAAAACATGTTTCTAAATAAATTTATTATTGAGAAAAATTATCATTTTTAGCTATCTAGGATTGGTAACTATTTTCCTTAGTCTTATTAGTAAAACATTTTTTAAAACAAATTTGATTTTGAAAAAGAGTTAGAGACCCCTCAAAAATAACATCAGTTTTGCTATGACATCATTTTCAGGGATTTCAAGCTTTTTTTCAAAATTCCTACAATCTTTTTTTAAATAACATTATTTTTTTAAGACTAAGGAAAATAATAATAACCAGACGTGGATCACCTACAAATCATTCTAATTTAGCTACTTTTTACTATCTTGGAATGGGAAAAGGTGAGGAAAGTAAAACTTTCAGTAATGAATTCAGGGTCAGAAGCAAACCTTGGGAAGGCATTAACAAGCTTCAATGTTAACCCTTTTATAATTTCCAAGTCTTAGAAATTTGTCTACTTGGCAGCAGAACCATCACATAAGGAAAGGGGGGGAGGACAATTTTTTTTATCACTTGGTAAAAAAAAGAAGTTGATGAAACTCTTTGTTTGGTTCAACAAAAACCAGAAAATACTGACATGTCATCTACAGAAATTTCAAATTTGGTCAGTAACAGAGCAGTTTTACTGACTTCTGCCATGATTTTACAGATGGTGCCACAACTTTCCATTTTGGTTAAATAAACAGCATTAAAATAGTGACATAATATGCACCAAAATTTGAATCTTGGTTGGTAAATGCAGTGGTTTTACTGACTCATGCAGTGATTCTGAAAATACAATTCCTGTTAATTGAGTAGAAGGTAAATATTAAGCAGTTCATGTTATTGACCTACAAAAAAAGTGAACATACCAGTAGATGCCATTTTTATGCTCTTTCTGAATATAATAATCGCTTTTTTTGCAAATTTAATTTTAAGCCCAGTTAGGACCATTGAAAATAATAATTTCACTCTGTATTTTAGGGATGTCATTTTTATGCTGTTTCTGAATATAAAAATAGGCTATAAGATTTGTTGTGAACTTAGTATTTCAATATTAAATCCATTTGTAAAACTTGTATAGTTCACTAACATTGATTGGTCAAGCAAAAATTTAATAAAAAAATTCAAAAAATCCACCACTATCCTTCTTATTCCGTTAGGCCACTTAAAAACTGCTGTTTTACCTATATGTTGAAAAATATCAAAGCCAACAGAAGAAACATGGCAGATGAAAAAATAAAAAAATTGTTTTGAATTTTTTTTTCCAACTTAATTACAAAAAATCAATGCTCATGGATTATATAACTTCAACAAAATGGAGTTGATAGCAAAATAGTAACTTTGAAACCAATGTTTTAACCCTTTTTATACCAAAAAACATACATTTTCAAGTTAATGATGAAATTTTATAGTGTTTTGTTCTTAGTAGGGGTGATTGTACACTAAAACCAAGTGCTGACAGGGAAACCAAATGGTACTTTTCTGGCAAAATTTCAGTTTACAATATAATTTAGCTAGGATGAAAGTGAATATATCATTTGATGACTATTCTTATGCTGTTTCATAATTAAGTAGTTGCTTCTGGAGAAAATTACATTTTGAGCCCTGAAAAAGCTCAAAACAGCATATAGTAACCAAAAGTTTAAAAACATGCTTCTAAAAAAACTGTATTAGTGAGAAACAATTACCATTTGTAGCTAATCCAGGATTGGTAACTATTTTCCTTAGTCTTATTAGTAAAACATTTTTTAAAACTAATTTGATTTTGAAAGAAGAGCTAGAGACCCCTCACAAATAACATCAGTTTTGCTGTGACATCGTTGAGGGGTTTCAGGCTTTTTTGAGAAATTTTACAATTTTATTTTTCAAAATAACATTACTTCATCAAGACTAAGGAAAATAACAATAACCATTCCTGGATCAGCAACAAATCAATTTTTTCTCACTAGCCAGTTGTTTTTAGAAACATTTCTTTAATCATACATTTACTATAGACTGTTTTATGTTTTTGAGGAACCACTAACAGCTCAAAATGGAATCTCCACCTGAAACAATTATTTGAACTATGAAAGAGAATAAGAAGACAGCATGTAACATATTTACTTTCCTCCTAGCTAAATTAGGCAAAATTCTAGTGTAAATACTTTTTACTATCTTGGAAAGGGGTTAGGTCAGGAAAATGAAACTTTCAGTAATGAATTCAGGGTCAAAACAGACCTTGAGAGGGCACTACCAAGCTTCTATGTTAACCCTTTTATGACTTCTAAGTCTTAGAAATTTGTCTACTTGGTAGCAGGGCCATCATGTAAGGGGGGAGGCAATGGTTTTGGTCACTAGGTAAAAAAGAAGTTGGTGAAATTCTTCGTTTGGTTCAACAAAGACCACAAAAATACTGAGAAGTCATCTACAGGAATTTCAAAGTTGGCCAGCAAACACAGCTGTTTTATGACTCCTGCCATAATTTTACAGATGGTGCCACAACTTTCCATTTGACTAGATAAACAGCATTAAAATAGTGACATGATATGCACCAACTTGTAAACCTCTTTCAAAGTGGTCAGTTAGCATCGAATATAATGAAAATGAAAGAGATTCATTTAGTACATCCATACAGAATGAACTAGTGTGAAAGCACTAAAGTCATAGAAACATGTAAACAGTAAAAAACTAATTGTCGGAACATAAGGCTCATATTTCTACGAGAGTTCCGCTTGACAGGTATGGTCGGCATGAGGGTCAGCATTTTCACTTCTTCTGGTAGCTTTTTGCCAATCAGAGTATTTCTTGCGCATGTCATAAGCTACAATCCAGGAGTCAAGCGATGTTGCGGGGTAGTAGGTAAGCTGGGTTGCGCTTCAATCAGGGGGGTGACATCCCCAAAGGCATAATTACTGGACCTTTGAACAATGCTGAACAAAATAGAAGTCTACAAATTCTGATTGGATGCTGGTTTTCGGAACTGATGAGCACGCGGGAGGGGGGGGGTGCCCTCAAATCGCTTTTGACTCTTATAAAGGGTACTAAATTTCAATAAAATGAGCCCCATCTGAAGTTTATATGACTACCCATTCCATAAAACCTTATATGCCCCTGGGACATAACTTACAACCCTTGTCCCAGGGATCTTATGAGTTGTGTAAACGCTGAGGGCATTGTTATATGTTCTTTGGGCAATTTTTAACAAAATTTCTCTCTCAAAATTTGTGTTGGATGAAACTAGGGAAAACAATGCGTATATGGAGGGGGTGGATCCACCCCCCTCCGCCCTTGGTGGAGGGGGGAGGGGGCTTACTCCAAGGGTGGCACGGCCCTTTTTTTTCAAGAATCGTTCTTAAAAAAATTACACAAAAGGTCGAACATTAGCGTAGAGAGGGGGTATTGAGGAGACAGTAGCCCCCGTCATATACAGAATAATTTCTGTACGTTTTAAGTTTTAATGTCACTCCTTACTTTCGGTAGAAAAAACTAGTTTTTGTATTTATTTCTGATCGTTTTTCAGATAATCCCAGGAAATCCACCCCCTCTGTGAAAAATTTCTCTATATTAAGTTCCTCCCATGTAAAATTCATCCACCCAGAAATTACCCCCGGACAATTCCATCCCTGCTGCGAATCCTTCTCAGAAAATTTTTGCTTACGATTCTTCCTGAGAAATACTCCTTACCATACTTTTATTTGAAGAAAGACTTGTATTCATTTAGTTTCTGATCCTTTTTAAGGTCATTGGGGAATATCCCTCTTTGGAAAACACCCCCCCCCCCTGGAAAGTTTGTCCCCCAGAAATTTCCCATGGAGAATTTCTCCTGATGATAATTCCCCCATGGATATTTCTCCCGTGGAAAATCCCCCCTCCCCCCCCCAAAAAAAAAGTTCCCAAGAGAATTCCAACCCCGCTGAAAACTTCCCCCTGAGAGTTCCCTCAAAGTGTCTCTACATGTAGGCTGCAATGGGATGAGAAAAAAAGACAAATAACACACATTCTGTATACAAATTCTGGTAATTTCTCCCCATGTAAAATTTCACCTGAAAAGTCCATCCCCAGAAACTTCAATCCCAATGGGAATTCTCCCCATACAAAATCTATCCCCAGAAGATCTCCTTCCTCCCTTGGAAAATGTCGCTATGCTTCCCTATAACAAATACTATACGTAAACAATAAGCAAATTTCATAACTTGCGGCCCTTCCTCTGGTGGTTCTGAGGGGTCATGTCATCTCCAAAGACATATCTATTGTATTTTCCAACAATACTGAACGAAATGGCCATCTCAAAATTTTGATCAGACGACTTTCATGAAGAAAGGGCGTGGGACAGTGGCTAGTTGTCCTCCAATTTTTTGGTCACTTGAAAAGGATATCTTTTAATTTTCGTTTGAACGAGCCCTCTTGTGAAATTCTAGTACCATTGGTTTGATATGATTACCCTTGGAAAAAGCAACAACACCAAATAAACACGAATACGTGCAGTTTCTTCTAGCAGACACTTTAAAGTTCCATTTTTAGTGATAAGGGTATGAAACCTCTACAATTTTGTCTTCTGATATATTGAATTTGACGTCTTTGTCTTTATTAAAATTCTTTGACTCTTCTAGGGTGTTTTTCACCTTTTCTGAAAGATTGGCAAATTTTCTTAGGGCCACTAAGGGGTAACACTATACTTAAAAAATATTATATATTTGGAATCAGCACAATAAGCTAATTTTTTGGTGCATCTATTGATATCAAAATTGATTCCAGATCATCAAGAATCTAATTTTTTCTTTTGCTAAGTTTTCAATTTCAGTTAGTAATACTTGATAAAAAGATTTTTTTTGCCTCAGTATTGGAAGCCGGAAGCGATTGTTAACGAAAATGGTGCCTGCTTACCTATTATCTTGACTGTAGCGTAAAAGCAAGGAGAAATATAATTTTTTATAGATGAAAGAATACAAACTTGTAAAGAATTTCAAGAACATTTGCAGATAGTTGTCAGCGGGAAAGAGCAAGCAACTCCGAAAAATAATAACGTTTGTAAGAAATTACTAGAAAATAAGTAGTTAAGTAAATTCAGTGCTAGACAAGTAGTTTTAATACTGATTTGGTGAAAAATGACTTCTTTTTTTTACAGAAATATGTATCCAGCGGGGAAACATTCAATTTCATGTAATAAATTTGCAAATATGTCCCTTTTATGTCCCAAATTTCTAAAATATGTTCCTTTTTTGCCCTATTATGTCATTGTGTCCCGGCACACAGGAATATGTCCTTTGGACATAGAAAATATGTCCAGTTGGCAACCCTGCTGACAGGCTGTTTTCAAACAGTAACCTGCACAAAAAACTGTTGTTCTATCCTTCTTTCTAGAATTATCATAGGCAGCGCAATAGCGATGCCTAAGTAAAGAACAATGTGGGCACAATGTATTATTTATTTTTCTTTTTTCTTCTTCTCCATACCCGGGCACTTTGTACCGAAGGAGTTGTCGTACAAACTTTAAAAAGGGCTTATTTGATTAGAAATGGGAGTGGCTAGTGTTCTTTTTAATAGTTGAAGCTGATTGCCGGTCAACTCGCCCCCCCACGCCCATCATTCCTCCCAACACATCCAATCACAACTTTGGAGATAGCCATTTTGTTCAGCGTAGTTGATTTCCAGATAGTAAACATATTTTTGAGGAGGACACTCCCCAACAACCCTCGGGGCAAGGGCTTTAGGTTATGCCATGGGGGCATATAAGGTTTATATAGAAGACGTTGTCGTAGAAACTTCAAAAAAGGCTTATTCGATTGGAAATTAAAAGGGCTAGCGCCCTTTTTAATAGTCGAAAAAAATTGGAGGGCATCTAGCCCCCCCCCACCCCCCCCAACGCCCATCATTCTCCCAAACACATCCAATCAAAATTTGAGATAGCCATTTTGTTCAGCGTACTTGATTTCCAGATAGAAAATATCTTTTTGAGGAGGACACTCCCCCACAACCCTCGGGGCAAGGGTTTTAAGTTATGCCCTGGGGGCATATAAGGTTTATATAGAAGACGTTGTCGTAGAAACTTCAAAAAAGGCTTATTCGATTAGAAATTCAAAGGGCTAGCGCCCTTTTTCATAGTCGAAAAAAATTGGAGGGCAACTAGCCCCCCCCTCAACGCCCACCATTCTCCTAAACACATCCAATCAAAATTTTGAGATAGCCATTTTGTTCAGCTTAGTTGATTTCCAAATAGAAGATATGTTTTTGAGGAAGACAGTCCCCTACAACCCACGGGCCAAGGGTTTTAAGTTATGCCCTGGGGGCATATAAGGTTTATATAGAAGACGTTGTCATAGAAACTTCAAAAAAGGCTTATTCGATTGGAAATTCAAAGGGCTAGCGCCCTTTTTAATAGTCGAAAAAAATTGGAGGGCAACTAGCCCCCCCCCCCCCAACGCCCATCATTCTCCCAAACACATCCAATCAAAATTTTGAGATAACAATTTTGTTCAGCGTAGTTGGTTTTCAGATAGAAAATATCTTTTTGAGGAGGACACTTCCCCACAACCCTCGGGGCAAGGGTTGTAAGTTACGCCCCGGGGGCATATAAGGTTTTTTTTTATAGAAGGTATTGTCCTAGAAACTTCAAAAAAGGCTCATTCGATTGAAAATTCAAAGGGATAGTGCCCTTTTTAAGTCAAAAGTGATTGGAGGACAACTAACCCCCCTTTCACGCCCACCTTTTCCCCTAACACATCCAATCAAAATTTTGAGATAGCCACATTATTCAACGTAGTTTTAAGTTCTGAAAATTAGGTCTTTGAGGACGACAACCCCCTCAAAGCCCTCAGGACAAGGGTCGTAAGTTATGCCCTGGGGGCATATAAAGTTTTTATAGAACGCGCATTCGTAGAAGCTTCAAAAAGGGCTCATTCGATTAGAAATTGAAATGGCTAGTGCCCGTTTTAATAGTCGAAAGTAATTGGGAGGCAACCAACACCCTTTCCATGCCCAACATGTCCCCAAACACTTCCAATCAAATTTGTTAGATGGATATTTTGTTCCACGCAGTTAAAGTTCAGGAAATTATACCTTTGAGCAGGACACTCCCTCCACAGTATTCAGGGCAAGGGTTATAAGTTAGGACCGGGGGGTATAAAAGTTTTTATTGAAATCTTTGTCGTTGAAACTTGAAAAAGGGCTCATTCGATTTGAAATTCAAAGGTCTAGTGCCCTTTTTAATAGTCGAAAGAAATTGGAAGGCAACTAACGGCCCTTCCACGCCCATCATTTCCCCAAACACATCCAATCAAAAATTTTAGATAGCCATTTTGTTCAGTGTTGTGGATATCCAGATATAAATTATGTTTTTGAGGAGGACACTCCCCCACAGCCCTCAGGGCAAAGGTTGTAAGTTATGCCCTGGGGGCATATAAGGTTTTTTTTATAGAACGCGTTGTCGTAGAAACTTCAAAAAAGGCTCATTCAATTGTAAATTGAAATGGCTAGTCCCCTTTTCAATAGTCGAAAATTATTGGAAGGTAAGTAACACCCTTTCTACGCCCACCATTTCCCCAAACATATCCAATCAAAATTTTGAGATACCCATTTTGTTCCACGCAGTTTAAAGTTCAGGAAATTATACTTTATGGTAGGGCACTCCCCCCACAGTCTGCAGGGCAAGTTTTATAAGTTATGACCGGGGGGCATAAAAGTTTTTATCGAAAACTTTGTCGTAGAAACTTGAAAAAGGGCTCATTCGATTTGAAATTCAAAGGTTTAGTGCCCTTTTTAATAGTCGAAAGTAATTGGAAGGCAACTAACAGCCCTTCCACGCCCATCATTTCCCCAAACACATCCCAAAAAATTTTTTAGATAGCCATTTTCTTCAGAGTTGTGGATTTCCAGATAGAAATTACGTTTTTGAGGAGGACACTCCCCCACAGCCCTCAGAGCAAGGGTTGTAAGTTATGCCCTGGGGGCATATAAGGTTTTTATAGAACATGTTGTCGTAGAAACTTCAAAAAGGGCCCATTCGATTGGAAATTGAAATGGCTAGTGCCTATTTAATAGTCGAAAGTGATTGGAAGGCAACTAACAGCCCTTCCACGCCCACTCTTTCCCCAAACATATCCAGTCACAATTTGAGATACTCGCTTTTTCCACGCAGTTTAAAGTTCAGGAAATTATACCTTTGAGCAGGACACTCTCCCCCCAAAGTCTTCAGGGCGAGGGTTATAAGTTACACCCTGGGGGCATATAAGCTTTTATTGAAATCTTTGTCGTAGAAACTTGAAAAGGCGATCTTTCTATTGGAAATTCAAAGGGCTAGTGCCCTTTTTAACAGTCGAAAGTGATTTGAGGGCAACTAACCCCCCTCTCATGCCCACCTTTTCCCCAAACAGATCCAATCAAAATTTTTAGATAGCCATTTTGTTCAAGATAGTTTCTAAAGCAACAGTTATCTTGGAATTGTTTTCTTCCGGCTAATTTTGATTTCCTATCGCCCCGTTTTGTATTGACTGACCTTACTGATCACACACGCACTCCGTGTTTTCTCTTTTCCTCACTAGTATATGATTTTGTTTTATAGTTCTTTTTTAGACCATACAAAAGCAACTTTCCTTCTCACTTTTTTTCTAAATCAGCGTGTCTTTCTAATCAGGAATTACATATTTTGTCCAATTTGAAGGAAAAAGAAGGACTTGGTCGTGAAAGGGTTAAAGAAGTATTTGTTGCAAAGATGGACAAGCAAAAAAAAAAAAAAAAAAAAAAAAAAAAAAAAAAAAAAAAAAAAAAAAAAAACTGAGACCAGTGTAAATTAAATCTGCAAAATGTTGTATATAGCCTATGACTAAGAGTAAGAATAATGGGGAGGAGGTGACCCAGAGGCAGTTAAACTGGAAGTGAATCCTTTGTATTTCCAGTTGTTTTCAATGTTTTGTCTAATAGATAAAATTTGCTAGAATGTAATGAAACAAGAATCTCGCAATTTCTGGTTTAGTAGAGGGAACAACCGCACCGTTATCAAACAAAATCTATGTTGGGATTGCAATAAAGTTGATTTACATTCAGTACAAGAAGAAGAGCAATAAATTATAAGCGAATAACGAAATTTCGTAAATATATTTCACATATGTATGCAAGGACTGATAAAGTTCGTAGGAGTGTACAATGGGCTACGGGGAACAGAAGGGTTTTCGAAAAAAAAGGAAAAAAAAAGGAAAAAAAAAGAAAATATAAGAAATTTGTTGTTAAAGATTTTGGAGAATACTCAAATTTCAAATTCATTTACTTCAAAAACAAGACATAGCTCTCGTGGGCAAAGCCCAAATATGATGTCTCTTTTTCATAATTAGCAAAATAATGTATCATAAAGCTTTGTCTGGGTTACTAAACTAAAGGATAAAAACACTTACGATTGACAGTTAACTTGTCAGTTAATATATTATCAGGATAGAATGAGCTAAACAATAAAAAAACTACAAATCACTATAATATTTCACAAAGCTTGGCACAAACTTTTACTGTACCGCATGGTGTTACAGTGGACTGGGGTCAGTTTCGGAACCTACTCAGCCACTTCGCTGGGGGGACGAGATCCTACAGGGACAAAAGGTTGGGGAAGGAATAATCGGTAGATGGGATGTTGAAGGAGGGAGGAGCCAAATCTTTGGCATAATTTTTCTCGGCGGGAAGAAAGGGATTCAAGTTCACATTCTTTGAGGTAAAAGGAGTAAGGTAGAGGGGAACCACCATAAATTATTTGCAGTGATCTCTTCTGAACTCGTTCTATTTTATCAGTTTCATCCTGGGTAAGGGCAAACTGCCAAACCGGATAAGCATATTCAACTAAGGGGCGGATGAAAGTGCAAAATATTAGTTTCAGCTTGTCCTTAGGAACTCAAAATTTTTCAATGTTTTTAGCATTTGGATTGCGCCGTTAGCTTTTTTTTACAATTGTCTGTGTATTCTCCTGCCATGAGAGGTCAGAAGAAATCACTACACAAAGTAAAGTTATTTTATGACTTATTAGCTCGGAAGCGATAGGAGGTTCCAAAGACGGTTGAGTATTCTGAAGAAAAGAAAATTTCGTGACCAAACATTTGTCTTTATTCACGACCATGTTTAGTTCAGCCGCCTTTGAGGTAACTTGGTCGATGAAACCAGCAGCATTGCTCTTCGATCCTTACATACGATTTCCGTTAAGGACAAGTCGTCAACGTATTTCCATCTGTCCTCCAGCTGAGCAGCAATTTAATTTATCATGAGGAGGAAGCCCAGCGGCCCGATCACAGTTCCTTGTGGAATTCCACAAAAAACTGGCAGAGAAGTGGAAAATTGGTCTTTATGCTTCACAGTTTGCTCTCTATTTGTTAAGAAGCTCTTGATGATTTTAATAATAAAGCTGGGTATATTTTTTCCCACCATTTTTTCTAAAAGGATTTTGTGATCAACAAGGTCAAATACTTTTCTGAAATCAATTGCAATTAAATTTATCCATTTTCCAGGTTCATCCAGGTGTTTTAAAATAAAATCAATTTTTGTTACCAAATTGCTTTCGATCAGTTACTTTTAAAATATATTTTTTCAGCCATGCGGCAACAAAGCTTTCGTACATTCTGCTAAAAACTGACGTAACTGTGATCGGCCGGACACCAGAGAAATCCTTAGCTGCTCCTGTCTTTGGAATGGGAGTAATAAACCCTTTCTTCCATTTCTTTGGAAAATATCCTGTTTTTGTTATATTATTGAAAATTATCTGAAGGGGAAATGATAATTCTTTAGCAAATGCTTCAATGAGAGCAACTGGAATGTCAAAAGGGGCAACGGAAGTTCTTTTTAACGAAGAGAGTTTACGAATTATAATTACCGATGAAATGTAAGCAGTCAAATTATCATCTGAAGGAGTAGTTAAATTTACTGGAGGATCCTCAGGTGGAAGAGGGGGGTAAGACTGCACAATTGAAGCAAAATAGGCATTTAAATCATTCGCAGTTTTCCCTAGAGGCTCCTCCTTCATGAAGTCAACTGATTGAGAACTTTTGCCAGTCAGACTTTTTACTTTACTGAAAAACTGCGACGGCTTGGACTCCAAAAGATGGTCAACTTCATTTTCATACTAATTTGCTTGTGCCTTTTTGATTTTCCGTTTTATTTGGTTTGCCAACTGTTTTGCTTGGTTCACTTGACCTTTTCGTATTAGGTGCAATTTATGTATATCAGTTGCTTTATTTTTAAATTTAAGTATGGTTTATCACTAGAACAGAATTTAGTCTTACGTTCGGGAAAGCACTCGAGAAATTTTGAATTTACCTTATTATGGAATTCTTCTATTTGAGAATCATTTAAAAAGTGTCATTTTACCAACTTCGTCAAGGGGGACCTTACTGTTGAATCCACTCAAGGTCCTTGCTCACTGGGACTGCAAGATCCCAAAAATAGAGTCCATCAGAGTGGCTGACCAAATAGCTTCATCAGATTTTTGTTTTCATTATACTGGCAATAACTTTTGTACTTTTACTCTGACCTTAGCACACTGTAACTTGCAATCACAAATAAACAATCCAGACGTCTTACGTTTTTCAAAAATATCAAACAGAAAAATTTTGCTTTCAGCAAAATATCCCTAATTGAAATCAAAACTAAACTTGTCTTACATCATTGGATGTGGAACAATATGCCCCAAAAAGAGATATTTTTCATTTTAAATAATAGTGCACGTTAAAATAAGTAAATAAAATAGTAAAATTAACAGTTTAAGGGTAACTTTACTTTTTCATTTGGACAAATGTTAGCTCTTCTCCCATTTTAGAATTTGTTGCTTTTAGCCAGTAATATTGAATGAACTTGTTCTTCCTATGCATTTTGTAGTTGCAATTTCTCAAAATAACTATGGAAAATATTACTCTTCAAAAGGTTTCCAGTTTCATGGGAACAAACAAAATTAATTAAGTATCCAGTGGTAAACAGTAACAATGAACTCAATTCAGGGGAACAAGGAAATATTTTCAAAACCTCTAATATTTTGATAAATAACTTTTTATTATAACCATTTGAAAAAGCCTTTTTTTTTCGTTTTTCGGAAAAAATAAAATTGCCCCCCCCCCCTATATTTTTAAAAAACATATTTTGCCTCCCCTCCTAATTTCTACGAATTTACACCACTGAGCAATAGAGAATCACCTGATTTACTGCCTGACTTTGTTCAGCTGTTGGTAAAGGTGGTGAATCTGAACTTGTTGGCTGCTTCTCTCGGATTCCTTTTTTTAATGCATCAATTTCTGCTTTAAATAAGTCCAATTCTGACTGCATTTTGGACATTTTTTTTTCCATTTGAAATTTCAAACATTTCAAATTATGCTTTTGCAGTTCCTCAGAGGGTATAAAAAATCCACATCCTGATTGGCAAGTAACAAGTCTTTTGGGGTCGAAATAACATTGTAGAAGATGTGCATCAAGTCTTTCCAAAGTTAAAATGGCAGGACATCCATGTGTCTGGTTGCTACAGCTCAAGGTTAATCTACATGAAAAGAAATATCTGTTGAAAATTTAAATGATATTACACAGGATAACCAAGTTCAACTAGCTTAAAGCAATACTAACATTTTCTAACTTTGAAAGCCATCTATAACTGTTATGATAATCGTAAAATCCTCTCTTGATGTTCTGGCTTTGCATGCCCTATAGTATTGAACAAATTTGTGAGAAAAAACATTTATTTCTACTTATATTTATCCTTAAGTGTCATCTAAAGTGGATTTCCTTAGTGTGTGACTTTGCTTACCTGGACTTTGAAGCTGGTGATATTTATTTTCTTTTTCCATGGGGATTTGCCTTTGTGTTTAAATCTAGTTTAAACAAACAAAACACAGCTTTCTTCTTCTATTTCAGCAGGCGGGGCTTTTCAGTCGAGACTATTCAGCCCTTTTGCATGTGCTTCACTTTGTGAGCTGAATAGAACTACTGAATTGGCTGCTTCTTATTTTTTTAATCTGCTCAGATTTCTTATTTGTAAATCTTTTGACTTTAGGAGTTGAAATCTCAAGATAAACAATGAGTTCTATGCTCCGTGTGCAGGTATAGTCAGCTAGACTCTTAGCTAATAGTGAGATTTTGTGCTGTTTGAAGCACTTTAACAGTTTAAAATGCAGGGTATACAGTGCAGAGGTCAACATATTACATTCAAATAGGCAATGGTCAATTGTTTAATTTTTTATATTACAATGCCTGCAAATGGGGGAGGAGGGAACTGAGCCACTTGAATTAGGGAACTGATATGAAAACGCCTGAAATTTAGCCCATTTGAGCCAAACCGAATTCTATGATAAATCTTATTGAACAGTACCTCTGATAGTCTTCAGCGGTAAATATCAAACAGTTCGTGGTAACGAACTGTAAGTAAGGAGTGACCTGGCTCAATGGTAAACGAAACTCTAAAAAACGGAATTTTGATACCAATAGATACATCAAAAGAATCAGGTTTTAATGCTGATTTCAAATATTTAAGTTTCATCAAGTTTAATCTTACTAATCAAAAGTTACGCGCCTGAGAAAATTTGGCTGATTTTCAAAAAAAGGGGGAAAGACCCCCTAAAAGTTATAGAACCTTAATGAAAATCAGACCATCATATTCAGCGATAAGAGAACCCTACTGTAGAGGTTTCAAGCACCTATCTACAAAAATGTCGAATTTTGCATTTTTTGCCAGAAGAAAGATCACGGATGCGTGTTTATTTGTTTTTTTTTTCTTTTTCCCATGGGTGATCGTATCGACCCAATGGTCTTAGAATATCGCGGGAGGGCTCATTGGAACGGAAATTAAAAGTTCTAGTGCCCTTTTTAAGTGACCAAAAAAATGGAGGGCAACTAGGCCCCCTCCCACACTCATTTTTTTCTCAAAGTCACCCGATCAAAATTTTGAGATAGCCATAGTGTTCAGCAAGGTGGAAAATATGATAACTATGTCTTTTAGGATGACTTAATCCACCGAAGTCTCCAGGGGGAGGGCTGAAAGTTATGAACTTTACCCAATGTTAACACATAGTATTGGTTATTGGGAAGTACACAGACGTTCTCAGGGGGGATTTTTTCTGGTAGGTGGAGGGGGGTGCGGGTCGGGGGTTATACGGGTGGATCTTTCCACGAAGGAAGTTTTAATTGGGGAAGGGACATTTATCTGAAGGGGGCGCCGGATTTCCCATCATTATTAAAGAAAAAGATCAGAAATTAAATAAAAAAAAGTTTTTCAACTGAAAGTAAGGAGCAACATCAAAACTTAAAACGAACAGAAAATATTACGTATATGATTGGGTTTAGACCCCGGCGCCGCGCCGATGAGGGAAGACCGGTGGCGGCGGGGCCAAAAACAGCACGCCGCGCCGCGCTGCCGGTAAGATGTCGGCGGCGCGCTACCGGTATGAGGTTGGCGGTGTGCCACCTGTACGTTCAATATAAACTGTAAACATTAATATGGTCAACATTCTTTTTCAAATCACAGCTTAACTTGACACCAGATTCGAGCCTATTCATGAGTTCAAAACTTTACACGTCGCTGGCTGGAAACTGTTCTTCTTCGCTATTCATCATTCTTAACATAAATAATTTTCAAAATTAGTAGTTTTTTTCATCGAGCATTACTGCATATACAACTTCAAATACCGTATCACAAAATTCGTCAGTTATCTGGGTAATAACTTTGAACTTAGAAGCTTAATTTTTTCATAATACCCTTTGCCTATATCTGTTTTGTCACCTTTAAAACAGTTGAAATGAGCGACTTTGATATTAATTGTTTTGTTTTTTTTTGCTCTTTTGGGTTCTTAAAAAGACTTCTTGTATTAAAAACTGGTTTTTAAGTACAATTTAAAAAAAATGAATTTTAAAGTTTTTTGGCTTCTTTATAGAATATATGTCATGTAGGCTAAGATGGAACTGCTGCTTTTTTACAATTTTCGAGTATTGTTTTGTATATTTTTCGTTCTTTACTTTTGGGAATTCATTCCAAGTTTAACATTGATAAACACCTAATATCAGTCTAATTGTAAACTACATCTTAAATCAACAAATTCAACAAATTTGAAAATACATGATGAACTCTTCACATGAGAACACTTCAATTACAATGAAACAAAAAACACTTAATGGTTTATTTGGTATGAAGAAAAATTAAATTCCAGCTATTTTCTGATAAAAAATTAAAAGCTCATCTGTTCTGAATCTAATAAAATGAAATAATATGCAGACTGAAATATCTATATCAAGATATTGGTATTTTCTTACTAGTCCGTCACTCTCAATCCTAGTAAAATATTTGGATACTTAGTATCAATTATTGAGGTTGAGCTTTGATTTCCAAACGCTCACAAAAATTACAAATTTAAAAAAGTCGCAAAGTCACCTGTGGTCAAAATACTCAAAGACTCCTCTTAGATTCCCACCCAGGCTCAAAGCTTCTGCTATGGCCATTTCCATGGAAATCTTGAAAGAGTTTCTTTTTAAAATAGCTTTCAAGCGTAGTTAGGGGTATTTAGCCTGTTTTGCTTTTCTTCAAAGCTTTGAAAAAAGTGTTAAAATATTCCAAATTTTACATTTGTTATATTTGTGCATATTTTTGGTAATCGTTTGTGGGGTGATCGAATTTTTTAAACCACTGTGGATACGTAAGAACGTTACAACATCTAGTATCCTGATGTCATAAGACTGTCAAAGACTCCTCCTTGAACCTCCCAAATTGAAAACTTTTATTATGACCTGACCTTTTCATGTAACTTGGGCACTGGACCAAGGGCGCTATTGTCACTCGTTCGCAACGTTAGGTGGAGATGTCAGTATTGTTTTCTTCACAACAATTTGTTTTAGTGTGAATCTGCCTGGTACTTATGAATGAATGTTTTCAGATTAAACCCGTTTCATCAATAAGAAAAAAAAAAAACGGGTTGGACGCATATGTCCCTTTCCCTTTGGACGATAAAACCATGCAAGTGCTGTATCGAGTATAGCTCACGAAAATCTTTTGTCAACTTTGTCAACTAATTTTTGTCAACTTTTCAACTTTTTGGAATCCCTGCTTTAAATAAAAAAAAAATCAAGTTAATATCAATTATAGATTATAACACCCTCGGCCCACCCCCCTATGGATACCATCTTGATAGGACACCGTCTCTGCTTTAAGTAAAAAAAAAAAAATTAACTTATTGTCGCCCCTGCTTTCGAAAAAAAAATCGAGGTATTATCATTTAAATATGATAGCTCACTACCCCCCCCCCTCTGGATACCACCTTGATAAAATGCACAAACACGCAAAATAACGTTAAACAGCTTAGTATTCCTTGAAAAAAATTGAGGGTATGAGTAAAGGGGTACAAAGACAACAACAAAAATGTCGAAATTATTCAGATATACCTCAAATTATTGGAAAACTGAGTCATATATTAGCCGTGGCATTCAATAATATCCAGAGAATCTAATTAAAAGGGAGCACACACAAAAGCAAAATTAGGCCAGTAGCCTATGAGAAATCGCAAAATATCCAAGACAATGAACAAGTCTTAATGGGGGGCCCTGGGTCTATCAAAATATTTCAATGGTTTCCCAGGGAATTTGATATCATTTTCTTCTGTCTCCACTTTAAATGAAAAAAATAATTATCCTTTTGGCATCCCTGCTTTCAATAAAAAAATAAGGTATTATCACTTAAAAATGATAGCCCCCTATCCTTCCCCATATAGGCAATAATTTACAATTTATTTCTGAGTCATATTTTTGGGGTAGCTTCCGAACCATTGAGTATTAAACATTCAGGCGTTCAACAATTGAGTATCAAACATTAAGAAAATCTTATCTAAAAACAGCAAAAAAAAAAAAAAAACCCTGCAAACTAACAATTCAGCTGTAGAAACAATCTGTCGGCTGTCAATTTCAAAATCCAACTGAAGGCTGAAGCTGTATAGTCGTGAATTCATTCTATAATTCTATTCAGCTCGAAAGTAAAATTCTCGACTTCGAACGATCTAGGAAACTCCAATAGGGAAACGAAGTTCAAAACGATTGAAACTCATTTTATAAATACGTTACTGTTTTTTGTCAACATACGAAGAGCTGATTACATAGCAATATTTGCAATTGCATAATGCATCTGTCTGGTTTTTATGCGAAGTAACAAAAGAGACGAAGATTAATGAACAAGAGAGTAGTGAAGAATTATGGTATGCAAAGTAATATTTGGCAGGGAAGGTCACTGGTGATAAATCGCTAGGGGTGGCACCGTGATTGCGTGATTTTCGAGGATTCGTGGAACCAAATTTTTTTTCAGGGTGACGCATAGGTTTTCGGGCAAATATTCGAAAATTCGGGGATATTGCAAGCCCTGCTTGATTTCTAATCAGGAAAATTGAAATACTAAACCACACGAGAAGGAAAAGCTCCGACTTTGCGGTTGACGCAATAAAGAATTGCCGCAAAATTAATTTAAAGTCGACCGAACGCCACCACTTCTGTCGGCGGCGGCGCACCTTTGGCGCGCCGACGGCGTTACAACACTTCGGCGGCGTTCGACCGGGCCTCTTGTTGGCGGCGTTCGGCCGATCCGCCGGGATCTAATTGGGTTCACCCCCTAGTCAATACCTCGCTCTTTAAGCCAAAGATTTTTTAGTACTTTCATAAGAGCTATTTATTCTAATTAACGGCCTTTGTTATTAAGGGTCATTTTTAAAGAATTGGAACAAAATTCGAACATTAGCTTAAAGAGCAGGGTATTGACTAGGGGGCGAACCCCCTAATATACGTATTAAAAATATGAATATAGAAGTTCGTTACGGAAGTTAATTTGTAAGTTACGTATATTTATTACTAATGAAAACGTTTATAATTAGAATTAAAGAACTTTCGAGATAGCTATTTAGCCAAAAATAGTAAAATTAATATGCAAATTTCTTTTGAACTATTCATGTATGGTTAGCCAATATCAAAACCTGTATTAATTCAAAAACGTTCAAAAATTAAATAAAAAGTTTTTTAATTGAAAGTAAGGAACGACGTTAAAACTTAAAACGAACAGAAATTATTCCGTATATGAAAGGGGCTGTCCCCTCCTCAACGCCTTGCTCTTTCCGCTAAAGTTCGACTTACACACAACTCTAATTTATTTAAGCAATAAAAAACTTTAGCTTAAAGAACGAAGCGTTGAGGAGGGGACAGCCCCTTTTATATACGGAATAATTTCTGTTCGTTTTAAGTTTTAACGTCGTTCCTTACTTTCAGTTAAAAAAAACTTGTATTTTTTTATTTATCTCTAATTGGGATTGGCCTCCCACTTGGCTGGTCAATATTTATAGCATTTTTTGCAACATCATCCGCCTGATGGTTACCAGTTATACCTGAGTGGCTTGGAACATACTGTAAGGTAAGTTCTTATGCCTCTTGAAGCAAGATTATCAATATGTCAATATCCATCTTATACTGAGGAGCTGAAGACAGCAACTCTAGACTTGACAAAGAGTCAGAAAACACTATAATATTTTGTAAATTAGCAATCAAAGGTTTATTATTCATAAGGTGCTCTAATAACACGATTATGGCATTTAACTCTGCAGACATTAGAGACAAATTATCACATTAGACAAATAAGAAGCAGCTCAATAAAAGAAAGAGATGCTGGAAAAAATAAAACGCAACTGAGAGTCCAGACCAGTACAAGAAGTTCAAAAAAGCAAGAGATTAGTTGAGAAATCTAACCAGGAAACTTTATCAGAACCACGAAGCCACAGTAGCTAGAGAATGCAAGCATAGCCCAAAGAAATTTTGGCAGTATGTCATGTAAAAGTCTTGGTAGGCGATCAATATCTAAATTTCCTGCTTCAGGAGCTGAAGTAACAGATGTCAAAGAAATTGCAGATGAACTGAACCGCCAGTTTTTGTCTGTTTTTAGTAGCACATCAGATAAAGACCTATCCAATGTTGACCCTACATAAATCCACCATCCAATGGAGCCCAATAAAATGGATAGTTCAAATATCTTCAGACGACTCAAATGAATAGATATCTAAAATTCACTAGGATCAGAAATGTTACATCAACGTCTTCTAAAAGAAGTTGCTTAAGACATTCCTAAGCTTTTCTCCCAATTATTCAAATTCTCCATATGTACAAAGGAAGTCCCAGCAGATTGGAAAACAGCATTTGTCACCCCTTTGTTCAAAAAGGGAAATAAAGTCAGTGTAGAAAACTAACATCCCATAAGCATAACCTCTACTGTTGTTAAAATCCTGGAAACAATGGTAAGTGACTCCGTCATAAAACATCTTAAACTTAATGGGATACTATCGCCCAGCCAACATGGTTTTCAACCAGGAAAGTCTGTAGAAACAAATTTGCTGGAGACTTATGCTGTTATTGATCATGGCTTACCTGTGGATGTCTTGTTGCAGGACTTTGCAACAGCATTTGATAAAGTTCCACATCCACACTTAAACAAAGAAATTATGTAAAGTGGAATTAATGGAGACATTGTTGGCTAGATCTCAGCTTTTCTTACAGACAGAACACAGAGAGTGAGGCTTTTTAGTGATTAAGGGGAATCAATCCTCTCTGAGAGATGTGGAGTCACCAATGGTGTCCTGCAGGGTAGTGTCTTAGGACCTACCCTATTCAATATCTATATAAATAATATTTTTCAATTAACCAAAAATAATCTAACTCTCTATGCTGACAACTCAAAGGTGTTTGCTGTAGTCAATAATGAGTCACTACAGGCAGATCTTACCCATATTCAAAAATGGGAAACAGCAAGGTACATGAGTTTCAATACAGAGAAGAGCAGTGAGATAGATTTTGACAAGTCCAGCCCAGGGTTCTAAGACACTTTAATCAATCCAATTATGTACAACACTCAAGAAGAGCAGTATGGATGAAGAAAAAAACTTTAGAATCGCTGTTGGCAACCATTATAAATTCCATTTAAACTACAAGAAGCCTGTGTCTCATGCAATCTCTGTTCTAGCACTCTTAAAAAAAAACTATATCCAGTAGGTCTCCCCATGTTTTTGTGAGGTTGTACAAGGCCCTTATCAGAGAAGTGCTTGATTTTGGAATGTGCATAGCATTACCAGGATACAGGGGTGATCTACAGCTTCTGGAAGGAGTGCAAAGGAGAGCTACAAAGGCAGTACCTAAGATGAGAGACAAGCCTTATGATGAACGTTTAAAAGAGCTTAAATTATCTACACTGGTTTACCAACAACGAAAAGCTAATATGCTTATGACACATAAGCTTACTTCACAAGAAAACTCCCCAATTAATTTGCCAATTTCCCAAAATATTGCCACTGACAGGAGGGGGCATTCAAAGAAGCTGTTCAAACCATCTGTTAAAACTCGACACCGACAACAGTTTTTCTCCTGCCGTGTAGTAAACCACTGGAATAGTCTCTCAAATACAACAGTCTGAGCACCCAATGATGAAGTGTTTAAGAAATCTTTTGATGTTGAATGGAATGGTGTTCCCTGGAAGTACCAGTGGGATGCATTTGATCTTTAATCATTCACATCATCAAGTACAGAGCAATTAACAGATCATGATGGATCTTAATTTGCTCTAAAGTGCAAATTAAGGTAAGATAATCTGTAAAGAGTGAACTACTTTCCATAGTAGCCAAAAGTTCAAAATCGTATTTTGAAAATAACTGTCAAATGTGAATTTGTTAGGTTTAAAAGTTATAAAGGAATACAAAGTATTATTATACATGTTCACTCAAACATTAGAAGTTCATTGCAGAATCAAATTTTCAGAAATTCTTAAAAGAGCTCAAATCCCTTTAAACTGGTGGCAGATCAAAATCAAAAGAACACCATTGGAATCTCAAATGTCAAAAACCCTAATTCTGGTTTTGGAACTGAATCATGAAAAGACAGACAGGGCAAGCACGCTACCACAATCTCATAGGCAAATGTTGAATGGCTCACTTAAAGCTATTGATCAGATCTGCGTGCTTTTTTGTAAGTTCTTCTTAATAAAGCCATTGTGAGGTGCCGTCACTAAAAAGGCTAGGAAGTACGTAACTAAAAATGAACTCTTTGGTTCCATTTCTGGAGTTGAAAGGCTAGGAAGTGCAACAAGGGTACCACCATAAAAAAGTATGATTGAAAAAAATCTTGTCTGGAGGTCAACAATGCCACCTCTTGTAAACCTCCCATCCAAACCCCCTTAGTAGGCAAAAACTGCAAAAGAAGTTTTGAAGAAGACTGCTAAATGAAAAAAAATCAACAAAAAAACACTAAAATTTGATCCAGGAATAAAAACTACACTTATGTTTAGGTTAACAGCAAAAAAAGGACTTGCAATACTGAACTGTTATTTTTTTACAGCAACCTGTAAATTACAGCATTTAAAGAACAAAGCGCAGTTTCTTGTTGACAATTTAATGTGAATGCTAATAGTTATCAACATCATGAACGTTCAAGGATGGTGAGAGACTACAAATTGGTTGTATCTTTTCGAAAGCTACTTCAAGGATTTTCTGCTTCTAAGAGAAAATTCAGTTTTTTTCATTTAAAGAAAGATTGCCACAATTTCACAATTAAAACTAGGACACGCACAATTATCGTCTTGATTTCAGATCAGATATTAATTATCTATATATATATTTGATAATACTGAAAAGCACAACAATGCACAAGCAGGTAAACATCCACTACAAATCAAACAAGAATGATGGAATCAATCAGTTTATATAGACAGACTTAAACAATTTGCTTCTGTATCAACTTGGCTCTCCAGTCTGAAAAAAAGTGTGCATCTGCACCCTCTCTTGATTTTTATTTAAGGGTGGCTTATTATGTGACTTTTTGTGCTGAATCAATTGGTATACGCCTATATATAGTATATATTGGTATATTGCTGTATCTCCTTTATTTTGAAGATTGGCAGGCCAATCTTACAGTTTATCTACTATTTCACCTGACTTAGAAATCCAAAACAATGTATCTGATGGACCAATTAAAAGGCTCCAAAACAATCACTAGCCCAAAACAGTGCAACTGACAGACCCATCAAAGGCTCCAAAAATTCTCTAGAACAAAAAAGTGTATTTGAAAGACCAATGACAAGACTGCATTTTTAAGTAAAGTTAATGAAGTTAAATGAAAGTCTAATCAATTTAATTTAAGTTCCCCCAGAATAGGTGTTTTATGTTGAAATATCACCATAAATAGTGCCCAATGACAGCTATGTACTGATCAATGCTCTTGAACTTGTTGTGAACAATGGAACTGAAGATCTTCAGTTAGTGATACTTTGCTATTTGATTTAAGGACATACAAACATGATTGCTGACAGAGTCCAACAAAAATATTGAGAGTAAAATGCATGCCTGGAAGGCATTTATGACTTAGAGGCATTTAAGCCAGTTGTGGCTCCCTCTAAATCCAATATAGCTTGACAAGAAATTACATGCAAAGATTTCAGAGAATGTAAAATTGAAAAGGAACTCAGAACTTTCCCTGTGACCTACATGACATAGTTGAAGGTTGCTCTGAAAAGAAACATAATCAGTGAAAATTAAGACAGACTTGACCATCCCTATTTAGATTACGACTTCTCTTGAAACAGAAATTCAGATTGAATACCCCCTTACCACCTACAAAAATCAGCACTATAGGCATAAGCTCTGATAAGAAATCTAACATTGTCAAAAAGCTGATTTCTGTAATAACCCCAAGTACAAAGCAGTTTCAGCTAGAAATGCCTGAGTATGACTTGGTTTCAGACCTTGTTAAAGTGGTTAATGTCCCATTCTATTAATTTATTGAATATAATTAGTTTCGAAAGAAAATTGGGCGGTCAAAGTTTCATATTATATTTCTTATAGTTTAAAACAGTGTATCTGCACAAAACGTCCTAAAGCACATTTTAGAAACAGAGTATCTACAGGAAAAGCCTAATTTCACAGGAATCCAGTCAAACATTTGCAAAACAAGTTGATCTACACAAATCAGCATGAAAAACTGAGTGGGAAGTGCTATTAATTAACACTTTTTAAAGCATGGTTGCAAGGAAGAAAAAAAAACTTCATATAAACTTTAATAAACTAAATAAAGGTAAAAAAAATAAACTTCATAAGACCCATCTGGTCTGAGGTGTTCTAAAAATTAGTTTGTGCATATCTGCAAAATATTGAAATAAATAATTACCTAGAAAGAAAATTCCTCAGGATCCTTGGAGCAGGCTTCAGAGCATCAATAGTTAAAACGGTTCTATCTACAGGACAAGTCTGCTTCAATGCTAACCACTGAGTAATGCAGTTATTACAAAACACATGTTCACATGTTGGAGCCTTGAAAATAAAGATATTAATTATACAGAGGCATGTGAAGAAACATTAAGAATTGAAGTAAAGTTTAGAATTTAGAAGAAACATTAAGAATGTAGTATTAATAAATTGATTGATTGAAGTAAATTTAACAGAATCTCCCAGTAACAAAACAAAAACTATATACAAGTACACACAGAAATGCAGTGAGGTACATTTTTCTGGCGAAACTACAATTTGTTTTTATAACCAACAAAGGAAACAAAAACAGAAAAATCGACTATTTAGTTTTTGATGGAATATTGCAGTGAAGGGATCAGTGTGAAGCAAATGAATTTGACTATATAAGCAGCTTAAGTACTGCTGAAACCTTGCATGTATGGCTGTATGGAGCATTTGAAGACAGGATGAGAGCTATATGTTTAAGTCATGATGTTGATTTGCTCAGTTTTGAGGAGTTACTGTGTAGCACACATGAGGAAGCAGACACCAGAATGGCTCTGCAAGTTGCTTTTGCTTTAGAAATGGCTTTGAAAGGGTAACTGTTTGTGCTAATGATACTGATGTAAATGTGATACTAGTGGACTAATTCCCTCATCTCCTTAATATTCTTCCTGGGGAGGATGTTGTCCCTTGTTTCTAAATTTTTATGTCCCCATTGATCTTTAGTTCTCGAGAACAGAGAAGCAAATGTTGAACTCCCTGGAAATCATTCACTGCATTTTGGGGTGTGACACAACAAGTTACTTTTTCTATAAAGGAAAATGAACGTTCTTATTATCTGCCAAGGAGAATGGTCTGTTCATGGAGAATCATTGTGAAATACAGAAGTTGAGAGATGAAACCTTCATGGAAGCCACTATGTTCTCCTTCCAAGATGTTGCAAGAAAGCTGATAATCAGTGCTTATGGAAGGGATCCTAATCCCTTTCCGATTTACAAGTACACTTGTACCCTTGTAAGGAGCTGAAAGCATTACCTTCTACGGAGGAGGCGTTCGTGGAATATTGTAAGCGTTTTTACTTTCAGTTTGCAATCTGGAATGCCTCATTGATGGCAAGACTGAGTCTGCCAAACCTTGAGTTATTACCTTAAATTGCAGCTTGGAGCGAAATTAGGGATTTTATCCTTGTAATGCCCTGCTATGACTTCTCTGGGTTGTTTGCTAAATTTGGGTTGAGGACTCAACAGCTTCCCAGTTGTACAGGAATTCTTGTTGTAGCCATTCTTTGTCTAGATTTACCTTGAATGCACCTGTTGAATCAGCAGCCACTGTATCTTCAGAGTAGATTCCACAAGTTTGTTACTTGTTGACTGAAAAAAAAAAATCTTCTTTCTTGGACAAAGAAGGTTCCTTGAAAATCTTTTTGGAATGATCTTGTCACAAAACGATCTAGGGGGGGGGTGTAAGGAGACCAGGGAGAACATTTTTGGAAATAATTTTGTGGATCATTATCATGTCACCATGTTTCCTCTGGTATGCAAGAGTAGGAAGTGTCAAGTGACGTAAACGCTCTTTGTATGGCATTTGTTTGAGGCCTTTGACCATTTCGGTTGCTCTTTGTAGAACTCTTTCTAGAATTTCTTTGTCCTTCCTGAAATAGGGTGATGCCAGAGACATTCCAATCTCTAGGCGCAGGCAAGTTAGTGCCTTGTGGAGCTTCATAAACATACTTGGGCATCTGCTAGAGATAGTTCTTTTCATCATTCCAAGAGATTGGAGGGTAGACAACAATACAGATTTTGCATGGGTGCTGAACTTTAGTTGACGATTAACAATGACTCCAAGATCTCTTTCTTCAGAGACTGCAAAAAGGGGGTTTCCTTGGTGATGGTATTGCTGATGTGTGTTATGATTGCCAAAGTGGATTACATGGCATTTGTCAGCATTAAACGAGATGAGCCATGTATCAGCCAAAGTCCCAAGAATATCAAGGTCCTTTTGAATAGATTGCCAGTCAGAGGTTGTGGCTGCTTTACCAACAAGTTTTGAATCATCAGCATAGTGAGGAGGTTTGAGAGAAAATTGGGTGCATTATTTATACATAAGTTGAAGAGACTTGGCCCAAGAATGGTCCCTGGGGGAATGCTGCTTAAAACAGTTGTAGACAAAGAGATATGGGACACCTTGAGAGTTGTGAACTCTTACAACTTGCATTCTTTCTGAAAGGAAACTATATCCACTGGACAATAACATCATCAACAGATACTGCTTTTAGTTTGGTCATGAGGAAGTCATGGCAAACCCTGTCAAATGCTTTTGAGAGGTCCAGGAGCACCATGTTGACAGGTAAATCATTATTCAATAATGGTGTAACATACTTGTATGTGTGTATTATATTAGTATCAACAAATCTTAGAGAAGCCATGTTGATTGGAAGTGAGGATGTTGTTAATTTCCAAGTGCTGAATTAGAGCTCTATTGACAAATCTCTCAAGTACATTTACAACTGCAAAAGTGATGGTAATAGGACAATAATTTTCTGCATGATCTTTGGGGCCTTTTTTTGTGGATTGGTGTTATATAGGACTTTTTCCAATCCAATGGTAGTTCTCCATTTTGTAGGGACAGCTGGAAGAGTCTACACAGGGAAGAACTGAGAAGCCTTGGGTGTATTCCATCTGATCCTTTGGATTTCTTAACATCAAGTTTTTCCAGGCTATTGAAGACCATACCTTTGGTAATTGATAATTTTGGCATTGGATGAAATATTAAGTTTCATGGTGCTGCAGGGATAGTTTGATGGTGCTGCAGGGAACAAGATTGCATGGTGAAGGTAGAGGCAAACTGGGTATTCAATATATTAGCCTTATCTATTGGCAATGAGTGGGTTATGCCATTATGTTTGAGGTCAGGAATGGTGTGACAGTTAGGATTTTTGGCAGAAACATTTGGGATTTGCCTTGATATCTGTGGCAAGCTTCTCCTCATGTTGAGACTTCAATTTCTTAACTATATTGGAGACAAGATTTTGAGCCTTTGCATACCTTATCTGATTTTCCTGAGTTTTCTCCTTGTTGTACCTTTTCCAGGCTCTGGCTTTCCTGTTGATTGTTCTTTTTGCATCCTTTGTGAGGAATGGTAGTGTTTTTGGTAGATGACATGGGAGTGCTTTTTTCAGTTGATAGGGGGGCTTCTTTAACATTTGTCCATGATGTATTAATATCAGAAATAATTAGTTTCGACCAATTTATTGAGGCTAGTTCCTTCTGTATTGCTTGATAGTCAATAAAAGTTTGAGGACAAATATTAGGTTGCAGACATTTATTCAAGGATAACACAGAGAGGATAACTGAGTGGTTGTTGTTGCCGACTGGAAGAAGAAATTCATTTCTGTTAAGGGAATCTGGATTGCTCAAAATTATAAGATCCAACAAGGAAGGATTCTGGTTGCCATGATGCCTTGTCAATGGTTTGGTGATGGAATTTGTCAGATAAGCAAGACACAAATGGTGAATCTCCATTACTAGATACTACATGACCAAGACCATCAACCCACTTAGATTAATGGGAAATTGAAATCACCAATAATTATCAAATCAGATGATACTGTAGATGCCATTTCACCAATGATAATATTGAGATGTATTTCACAATTGTAAAGACTGGGTGCACTGGATGGTAAATTTCTGGACAAGATATTGTTCCTGATATTTTGAGCACTTTCTTACTTGTATCAGGATATTCACAACTCTTTTATGAGTGTAGCAAAAATTGCACCAAGAATTGTAAATGCCTTCCATAATTTGGTCATGTTTTGTGTGCTTGTGCTGGAAAATGTGATAATTTGGCCAAAGAAGTATAACATATGTGTAAAGTGTGGTCATTTTCTTTAGATTATTATATTTCAGCTTTTTTCTTTTCATCAGAAGCTCTATTTCTGCAGCTAATGTTTTTATTTTGGATTTACTTCTGTTGAGGCTAGGATTCAATATCTGTACACTTTAATTTATTCCAAGTGGCTTCTGTTTTGACACCACAAATGGAATGGAGTTGCAAAGGTGTTGTCACCTCCCTGTGCACCCCTAATTGATCTTTTCCACCCCCTTTGATCATACCTCTAATGCAAGTACAGAAAAGTTGGTTTCTTGTGTCACCGCTTAGGTATGTTTTAAAAATGTGCAGTTGAGAAGCTAGATCTGATTGTGCTCATCATTTTTTCTTTTCTCTCTTGGTACCTTTTTCTGTTTCACATTCTAAGTTCAAACCCCTCATCTAGGTCAAAAAACAGAAAATATAGCTGATGACATCATCAATTATGCCAATTAGGTAATATCTCCTTTGGCACACAAAATTTTCATTGTTCCTGCCTCCATCATTGGCTCACAGCAAACCAGATCCTGTATGGACCTTAATATCACTCAAAAGTGTGAATTAAGGTAAGGTAATAACTAAACAAATTTCATCTAGTTAGTAATAATAATTGCATGCCTTTCAGAAAAATTCAAAATTCATGAAAAATTCTTCAGGGCAGAACCTGAGCCTTGGCTATTCTGCTTTTAACATCTTCACTGCTCCCATCATATTTACTAATAATGCTACCAAGGTAAGTAAAGCTCTCCACCTGATCAATCTTTTGGTTACCCAATGTCACCTTCACTGATTCCGGCAGCTCAGTCTTCTGAACACTAATTTTCAAACTTATTCTAGTATCCTGAACTCACAAAACCTCTAAAAATTCATTCATTTTTTTCACCCTTACATCTAGAATGCTTAAATTATAAGCATAATCTAAGTCCGGGTAAGTTTTTCCTCCCTGTCTAATTCTGTTCTCCCATTGCCTTTCCTGTGCTCCTTAAGATAAAGTCTGTGAAAATGATCCATATAAAGGAGGATAGAACACAACCCTGCTTAACCCCTGATTTAATACAAAATCAGCAGCTAGCCTCATTTCCTACCTTAACCACAGCCAGGTTATTCTCATACATAGCACTAATCATTTTAATGTATATATCTGGTATACCATACAAGGATAAGAAATTAACTAAAGCTCTTCTATGAACAGAATCAAATTCTTGCTCATAATCTATAAAAACAAGGACTAAAGGTGTTAGATAACTTGGCACTTCTTAATTATTAGCCTTAGAATGAAAATTTGGTCAAACCATCCTCTACTCTTTCTAAAACTGCACTGTTCTTCTCTTAAAACTTTGTCTACATCATGTCTTAGTCTAAAATGTATCATACTACTAAGTAATTTGCTACACACAAAGACTAGGCTAATGCTTCAATAATTACCACACTCAATTGTATCACTTTTCTTACACAGTTTTTTTTTTAAATTGCTAGGTACTTCCCCTTTTCCAAAAATAATATTTATAATCTTCAGTAGCTATTTCCAACCTTGTAGCCACTATATCTAAGAAACTCATTTACCACACCATCAGTACATGGGGCTTTATTATTCTTTACTCCTTTTATTACTGTTGCTAATTCTTCCTCACAAAACAAATCTTCCTTCATATCCAAGGAATTACAAACTTTCTTGTTTTCCTCTATATCTTTTCCTACAACTCTATCTTGGTTTAGTACATTCTGAAAATGTTTTGCCCATTTCTATACCTATTTGAGTTTTAACATAACATAATACGACAATTTCTAGTTTCTATTTCTCTGGTTTTAATTTTGAAAATGCAATTTCTATTATTTGAGTGGAATTTTAAGTTAAACCAATGGATTTTTCTAAATCTAGGAAATGTATTTTTCAGATCTTTGAAGCATAATATATTGGGATTGAGCAAAGTTGTGAAGCTGAAAACACTTTTCTCATACTTCATTTAAGTAGAAGATCTAGTAGCTTAAAGAAGCTAAGCAGATTTAAGCTACTAATGGAAGATGAATGTTGCCAGATTTATAAATATGGCTGTTAAAATGATCAGATAAAAGATGGACTACTTCCAAGGGCCAAAGGAATGCCATTGTGGAGTTGAAGAAAACAAAATACACATGAGAGAATACAAAAACACTTCAAATCAAGCAACTGCTAATTTACAGAACTATTTGTTTCAAGGATAAGGTTCCTTGCTTTGTCATGTACCTTAGAGAGCAGCACCAGAAACAAAGAAAAGGTTGACATCCACAAAGGAGTACAATAAGAGATGAGACTGAAGTAAACAATGAACCCAAAGTTTCACAATTAAACCAGGAAAACGTGTAAAATTCTGAAATTCCTTGATATGTTTATCTCAATTAGGCTAATATAATGTACAAAGGAGAGACACTCATAATATACCAGAGCTGAATATACCAACCTCTAGGTAAACTGATAGAACCCTTTGAAAGATGAGTTTCAGACAGTAGAGAGCAAGCCTGAGAAATTCCCAACATTCAATAGCTAGTAATATTTAAGGGTACAGTTGTGCTTAATGGTACACAGCACTAGACCATCAAAGGAATGCAGTCATGGAGACCCATAAAGCAGGTAATTGTTATCTAAATTCATCCAAGAGCAGGGTGTCTCATTGCATTTATAATATTTAAACTGTTGTTTTTTTGGGGTTTAGGGGGGGAGGAGGTGCCTATGATAGGTTACATATTTAATATATGCTATTCTTTACCCCCCCCCCCCCATGTGCAAATATATAGCCCAAATTTGTTTCTAAACTATTCTATATTCATCCTATTTTATTTTATTTTTTATTAGCATTAACCAACCTTGGCTTCTTTTGAGTGTACCATTAAGCCAATTTAAGCAATTTATCTAGAATTTCAACATCAATTCAATTTATTGGGAAACCAGTTTAAACAAGAGTGATGCTAACAAAGGCATATAAGCCATATCTAAAATAAGAGAAAAAGGCATCATCTTTGAGGGTCCAAAGGGGGCTTAAAATTGAATTTGTGACAAAAACAACTTGAAAGAGCATAAATAAGGTATCAATTGATATGTTAACTTTATGGTACATTTTTTGTTATTTATATTATTGACTTATGAATAAAGTAAACATACCACTCAATGCCTTTTTTATGCTCTTTCTAAATATAATAATCATTTTTGTCAGAAATGAATTTTAAAAGTTTAAACTTATGTCTCATTTACATTAGAAATAAAATTTACCCCACCCCCACTAATGTGCAAATATATACCCTGAATTGGTATATATAGGGATGGGGGCAAAATTCATTTCTGACAAAAATGGTTATTATATTTGGAGAGAGCATAAAAAAGGCATCAAGTGGTATGTTTACTTTATTTGTAAGTCAATAATATGAATAACAAAAATTTAACCAACTTTATTTGGAAGTCATTTATGTAAACTGTTACCTTGTTTTTAGTGGGTGTTGAGTAACTGGTTTAGTAGCCTCTAGATATTAGTAGCCTAAGATCAAGAAATAGCATAGACATATATTATTAGGGCTATGTTTGACATCATCAAAGGGTATAAGGTATTGTCAGAAAACCTACCAAGATATCTAGATAAATAAAAATGGGTATAGATGTATGAGCAGTCCACCACACAAGGAGACATGTTCAGCAAACAATTTTTACTTCATAATATGCCAAATAATCCTAGTTAATATATTTTGCAGCAGGAGAACCTTTATATTCACTTTTTTTCTTGCTTTTCAAAGAAATTCATGAATTTCATAGAACCTATATATACTCCCATCTAATGTGCAAATATATACCAAGAATTGCATTCTGAATATCAATATAACCTTCAGTTGCATCACATATGAACTTTACCCCCACCCCCATGATGTGCAATTATGTAGCCTGATTTGGATATACTTAAGGGTGGGGTTAAAGTTCATTTGTGATGCAACTGAAGGTTATTGAGATTCAGAATGCAATTCTGGGTCTATTTGCAATTGGGGAGTGGGGGTGTATAAGGCCTGTTCTATTGCACTAAAATCTCACATTTTTCAGCAAAGATTTCTGTTCTTTTAACTCATCTTTGTTCTAAGATTTTACAGCTCACTGCCATTAGCTAAAGTGTGAAAAATGCCATCTTACCATAGGCTATGGAATCACAACAAAGAACTTTGATGATATACTTATCATTGTTCATAGACTGCTGATCAGAGCAGAATGTACTGGAAAGACATTTGCAGAAGAATGCTATAAATTGTAAGATCTTAGTGCTAAAATTTCACTTTTAAGTATTCTTTGTCAAAAGATGTAAGATCTTAGCAAAAAGATGCATAAAAGAACAGTCCCATACTCAGTTAATATTTAGGTTTGTTAGAATTGTTTTCTTAACATTTCTCCTTATGTGGTGGACTGCTCATAAGTCCTATATTTATAATGGTGTCAATATATACGCAAATACATATTAGCCTATTAATTTTAGATAAAGTGAATACACCATTTGTATGTCTTATTATGCTGACTACAAATAACTAAACATTGCTATTGGAAACGAATTTTAGCCCCCCTATATAGGCTATACCTAACCTAACCTAACCCTGAATTGGCATATATATTGCAGAGGTGAAATTCACTTCTGATAGAAATGCTACTAGATTTGTAATCAGGTCATCAAAAAGGCATCGAATGGTGTATTCACTTTAGTCCTAACTCAATAATATGATTTGGTATATATTGACCTAAAAATGACCTAATCCCGAAATCAAAATATAATGGGAGCCAAATACACCTATTTCAATTTGTTTAACATGTTTCCTTTATAAGTGGCCAACTAATGAGCAAATTCCAATTTCAAGTAAAGAAAAAGCAGACTGAAACTTTAAGTTCTATTAGTTCCTCCGATATATTAAAAAGAGATTTAAGACAGCCTTTGATATGAGTAGCCAGTTAGTTGGTTGTTTGCATGACCTACAAACCTGGACAGGTTCTTCCAAAACAAATGAGCAAATAGGACAAAGAAGATTTCCATCAATGTCTCCAGAAAATCTTGCTGCATCAATTCCCATTTCAAATGCTACCTTATATGGATTAATTCAGATAAATTGCAGAAGCTTTACAGCTAGTGGTTTTTATTAATCCTATCTTGCCCGAATTATCACTTTTCTTTTCAAACAATCTGTAAAATCTTGATGATTCTCGGGAGAAAATCGGGAGATGGTTCTCAGGATTCGGGATGAAAATCGGGAGATGGCTCTCAGGATTCGGTAAAATTTTCAGTAAGAATTATTTTGTTTTGTATTAAGTTTTTGGAGGTGTTCGAGTGATTTGCAAATAAGGTACCATATTCTAAGAGTTCAGAGCGCAGGTTTACTGGAGCCAGCTGCGATTCCGGAAAGAAAATTCGTCGATCAACTTTGTAAAACATGACATAAGGAAGCAGCTAGAAGCTTGAAAGGTATTTAATTTTGAAACTAAGTATAGTTATAATTCATTCGAACTATAAAGCTGTTTAATTAAAACATTTTTCTTCAACGATCCCTACTTTTTCTCACTCTTTCAGGCTCCACGAAACAGCCCGCCAAGTTCAGGACCGGGACAGAAAATCTGGACGAATTACGAACATCAGGTCTTTTTAGTTTAGGATTTCAGGAAGAGAGTACCCCCCCCCGTATTTAAATAATGAATTACCTATGTTATAATACCTTGTTTTAAGATAATTTCTTATAATCTTTATAGCCTATACTTTCCAAATAATATTTACCTATGTTTGTTCTATCTGAACGATTATTCTTCTTATGACTAAAACTGAATTTACTATATATATCTAAATACTGTCTGGCGTCTGGCCTGTTTATCTCTGACAAGAGAAAAATCGATAAATGAAGATGCTAGTTAGTATGTTATGCGTTACTTCCTGTTACACGAATGTTTGTCAACAAAATTACCGGAAATCGTTTATTTTTTACTGGGAAAGAATACTTTGTTTCCGGGGATTAAGTTTTCTGGAGATTTTCGGGAGATTCGGTATCTTCTTTTTTAGTCGGGAGATGGATTATAAGTTCGGTAGATCTCCCGAAAAATCGGGAGAAGTGGAAACACTGCGAATTATAAAGTTTTTCTACTCTGGGCTTTTAAAATTCGAAAACAAGTCTTGAAAATTCAGGGATTTTCGGGGAATGCCAGTGCGAAAATGAATTCCGGTAAGCACGCGAAAGTTCAAGATTTTGTGCTTCTTATCCAGAACCATTAGTTTTTATGCAACTCAAGAAATTCTTAATATAAAAATAATACGAAATAGGAAGATATATTGCAAAAAATTAACTTGGCTCAGAGACTTTTCTTTCCCTCTGGGAAGAACAAAAATCACGGCCATGGAAAAGCATCAGCCAACTTCGAAGCCACATGGACCCCGGAGGATGGAGTCAAAGTGCTTTCTACCGAAGAAGAAGAAGCCTATCTGAATTACCTTTACTGTATTCAACGTTAATCTTAACGAAGAAATAGAATATTTATTAGAAATTTCTGGAAAAATACGAAATCAACAGCAACAGCAACATTTTCAGAATTTAAAATTAAATTTTCTTGTGAAATCTATCTATTTTAATCAGTAGTTTTACCGAACTAATCCTGCTCAATTCGTCCTCAGGGCTATACTGTGATCCTTCTCCTCCTCATAGTTTAGTGCAGGCGGTTTAATATCATTCTATTATCCCTTCTTGTTTTAGTTTTGTTTTTTGTTTAAAGCTTTTTCCAATAGGCAATGATTAGAAGTCCTCCAAAAAAAAGTCCCCCCAGATCCCACCTCAAATAACAGTGAAACTGATACCCATCTTGGCTGGTCAAGCTCACTATCTCAAAGTTCAAATGATAGTTTAAATTCTGAGAATAGAACAATGATAAGTGTAGGGGCTAATGTCACCATAAATGATGATAATGGGTTTCAAGAGGTCGTTTCTAGAAGCTCTAAAAAAAGGAAAAAAAAATCTCCCCAATCAAAAGCATTTACCCCCTCCCTGCCCAAGATCCTCCCTCCCAAAACTTAGGAATTTACCTTAAAATTACTCCTACTACCCCCTTTGAAATAAAAAAGATTACTGCAATAAGAGTTGCAATTTTCAAATTACTAAAATCAATATTCTCTCTTAATATTAGCCGTGATGGATCTCTGCTAATATCTGTTCAAGATCAGAAATCAGCAGACACAATAATTAACCTACAATCCCTTCTGAATACCCCAATTAATGCGTCTAAATGGAACCCAAAACAATCACCAACAAAAATAGTAGTTTATAATATTTCCCCCAGAAATATCCATTCAGGAGTTAAAAGAAGGGCTCTCAGATAGAGCTGGCAACACAATCCCAGTTGAAGATGTTACCCAACTTGGCAAACCTAACTCTAATGGCCTAAAAACAAGTAGATCCTTCTTATTTACACTGAAGGAAAAAATTAATATCCCAGAAAAATTATTCCTATTTGGGCAAATCAAACCACACAAGGAATACAAACCTAAGCCTATCCAGTGTCAGAAGTGTCTCAAACTAGGACACACAACAAACAAATGCAATGAACTTCTCCTAGAGTGTAGTAATTGTAAAGCATTCCATCCTAAAGAGTTGACAACTTGCAACAACACTCAGCCTACATGCATCAATTACAAAGGCCCACGTAAATCCGCAAATAAATACCTATGCCTTTCATATAGGAAAAGAACAATGACGCTGCAAATAGCAACAGAGAAGGCCATCCCATACCCATTTTCAGCAATGCAAGCACATGCTGCCCAACAATTCCAAATAAAGCCTGTAATGAAACCAACAAAACACCCCAAGTCAAACGCCCCCAATGCATCAAGTACCCCGTATAAAATACCATCTTCTAAGCCCCCTAGCTCACATCCCTATCAGAAGGAATCACCAAGTCAACAAGCGTCCTTGTCTTGTGAGATGAGGTCAGCCTGCCCCCCCCCCTCCCAAGAAGAAACAAACCAGAAACACTACCAGGAATTAATCCCTTAACTGACAAACAGGATGCACAACCAAACATGCAATTCCCAAATATATGCTTATTCATTCTAAACTGTAATGCAGTTCAGGCCATGAACATACATCAACTACAGAAACCAAAAATAATTTCAGAATCGGAAAAATCTACATCCCTGATGATATGCTCATTCAAGCAATAAAAGATCTTGCTTTACTTTTAACAAAGCTGAACATTGATACACAGTCATATGAAAAATAAATCAACTACACAACACATAATAATGCTCCAGTGGACGGCAAGATCAATCACAGAAAATAAGTTGAATGAACTAAAATCTTTTATGGATCATAAATCCATTGATATTGCTTGCCTCCAGGAAACTCCTTTAACCCAAAAACAAAAAATAAAGTCTTTGGGATTTACTATCCTGAGAAAGGATAGATCATTAGAGAGAAAAGGAGGTGGAGTAGCTTTATTAATTAAAAATAATATAAAATTCTGTGGCATCAATTTTCCAGATTTTGCAAATGATGTTGATGCAATTGGTATCAGCGTTTGGCTGAATAATATAAAAACCTAAATAATAAGCATTTATAACCCTAATGGCCAAACTACAGATGGCATGGATTTCTTTAATTATGTAAATAATCCTAGTATGTTAAAAAATATCATTATTTGTGGAGATTTCAATGCCCACAGCCTTTTGTGGGGGAATAAACCAGCAAATAAAGCTGGTAAATTCATTGAGCTTATGACTTCAAATAATAATGAATTAGCTGTTGCTACCCCTCCAAACCTGAATACATATTTCAACCCCAAAAGTGGCAGATTCTCCACAATTAACCAACAAATTGTGTCTTTAAATATTTTGAATAAAATTTATATAAATAAAATTGACAGTCTATGTACTGACCACTTCGCTATAGTTTGCTCTCTATATGAATTTGTTGAAACTCTTTCACATACCTCCAAATATATCAGCACTAAAGCAAATTGGTCTATGTTCCAAAAGAAGCTAAAGGATGAAATTACAAGTTTCACTCAAAATTCATGCATTTCAAACACAACAGTTGACACACATGCTGAAGTCTTGACATCTTTACTAATAAATACAGCTGATCATGCTATCCCCAGGACAACACCTAAGAAAATATTCCCTAAACACATTCCTAAAGCATGGTGGACAAATGAATGCCTAAATAAATGGAGAATAAAAAAGGCAGCTAGGACAGAATTCATAAAAAAAACATCACCTACTACATATTTTAAAAATTACAAGCAGAATCTAATCTAAAAAGGACTATAATAGATGCTAAATATAAACACTGGAATAATTTTGCAAATAATCTCTCCAGAGAAACACATGAGCCAATTATACATAAAGTCATAAGCCACATCTGTGGGAAAAAGACTTCCCCCAACCCAGTGCCTTATCGGCTCATACATAATAATATCCACTATGACAATGATAACGAAAATGCTAAGCTATTTACAACTCTTTTTGTTAATAAGCTAACATCAAATAACCCGAGCAAAATGTCCCCATGTCCTAGGAACCAAAATTACCAGCCACGCCCAGGATCTAATTATATGACTGGCTAATATTCAATCAAAGAAATGAGCAAGGCAAGAAATCATGTTATGACCAAAACCAGTGGCAGCTATAACAATATAAACCCTACATGGATAAAGAATCTCAACCCTTCTTACAAACAAGAACTACTAAATTGTTATAATCACGCTTGGGCATCTTCTATGTTCCCCAATATATGGAAATGTTCGTCCCTCCTACCAATCCTAAAGAAAAATTAACCCAAATATAACCCTGAGTCCTATAGGCCCATAATGATTACTCCTGTGATGGGGAAAATAATGGAGAAAATGATCCATCACAGACTTCTCTGGTTTGTTGAAAAAAATAATATGATCCCTCACACTCAAACTGGATTCAGGAAACACCACTCCTCAACAGATGCCTTCATTGTGCTAACAAATGCAATCAATGAATCTTTCTCAAAAAATAATGTCCTAGTTGCAGCTTTCCTAGATTTTGAAGGGGCATATGACAATGTGAACCACCAAATCCTTTTAAACAAACTTGCAAACCTGGGAGTACCCCCTAAGCTAGTATCTTTTATTAAATCCTTCATAGAAGTGCGAAGTTTCATCTTTTGTGTTAGTTCAGCCTCTTCACCCCAAAAGACAACAACCAAAGGACTACCTCAGGGAGCAGTCCTCAGTTGCCTCCTGTTTGCCCTAAATATCTGGGACATGAACTTACCCCTCACAAATCTACAATATGCTGACGATCTGATGCTATGGTCATTTGGCAACACCTTTGAGATAGCACAATTAAATCTACAAAAGTCACTTTTCCAATTTGCAAAATTCTCTCAACATTCAGATTTACCCATTGCACCTACAAGGTCAAAAATAATCCAATTTTACCAAAAGTGAAACCATGTTAATGCAAAACTAACTCTAAATAAAGCAACTATTCCAGAAGATAATCATATTAATTACCTAGGTCTCATGCTTGACCAAAAACATAATTTCCACCTCCACATTTCAAACACAATTAAAAATGCTATAGAAAAACAAATATACTAAAAAGACTTCTTTCCACACCCTGGGGATGTAAGGAGAAAACCTTACTCCTGTTTTATAAATCACATATAAGACTCCATATTGACTATGGACTCATCGTCTACGGTGCATGCGCAAAGACCCAGATGCAAAAAATTGAAACAACACAAAATGATATAATAAGTCTCATATTTGGTCATAGGAAACCCACAAGCACCAATTTTCTGCTTATGGAGAGTGGATTAACAACAATAAGGGAGAGACGTAGCTTTCTCTTGATAAAACATCATACAAAAATTGAATCAAATAGCTCACACACCCTACATAACTGGTTAAGAAATCCAGCCATATATAGAGGTATTGCAGATGAGTATGCCAATATTAAGAAGAAGTTCCCCATACCAGCAAAGTCTATTGCACCCACTTTCCCCCAATCCCCTCCATGGAATTGGTCAATTCCCATAATAAATACTGAATTCTCAAAGTGGAACAAAAATTTAACCCCCATTGCTTTTGTCCAGAAAAAATTTGCAGAAGTTAATACAATCACCTATAAAAATCACTTCCAAATATTTGTTGATGGGTCAAAAATGAATGAGAAGGTTGCAAGTGGTGCTTTCCTTCCTCAACTGAAAATTGCAATGGGCGAGAGATTATATAATAATTTATCTATAATGTCTGCTGAAATAAATGCCATAATTAGTCCCCGAAGCCGCGCCATGCCGAAATGACGGCGGCGAATGTGTGATTCAGTATTGGCGGCGGCGTGCCACTAGCTGCGCCAATTTTTTTTGGCGGCGCGCCGCCGATTTTTCTAATTAAAAATAAAAATAAAAATTCCACTTCACCAAGCACGTTCAACCTCGATTTTAGTAAGGATTTTTAAATGGTTGGCTAAAGACATACAAGAACAATATGACAAAACAGGAATTTGTTGGGCCGTGCGGAAAGTGTTTATGTTCACCGTCGATCAGACCAAGTAGAATTCTCATTTTTAGCCACTAGACCCAGGGAAACCTATGTTGTGTTTATGTTTAACATCGCATTGTTCCTATAAAATCCCGTGTTTAGTCATTTCCTTCTTGTTAATGATTTGGGCTAATGTGTGTGTAACTTTCAAAGTTTGAAGTTCAAACATCTCCTGTTCATCAAATACATACGAAAAGGAAGTGAAAAAAAAACAATCAAATAACAACATCGGAAAAACACTGTATACAAATCAGATACCATGGCTTAACAAAACCAAAAATTTTAAATCAGCGGTTGCATCACTTCAGTTACAATTGATGTAACAAAAGTGAGTTTGTTCACTCTGCCTGGAGCCATTGATCTTTTTGCAGTCACTATCAGTCCTGTCGTCCTAAAAAGCCGTTTAGCTGGGGCACATGTGGCCGGTACAGCCAGAACTCGACGAGCGTAAACCGCCACTCGCGGGATCTGATACTAGTATTGGACCTTGGGGTCCCACAGAATGCCGCAAATGGGCTTCTTCTTTGTATCTGCTGAAATAAGCTGTTTTATAAGGGAGAACAAACCTGCACCTTCACCATAGGGCTCCTGTGCCCTACACTACAGGAGGAACTAAACTGCACCTTTACCCTCTTTTCTTATCAACACGGAATAACCCTCCGAAATTCTTTTCTGAATGAAGTGGTCAAGTTATAACGTTTCAAGTCAAAGTTTAAGGCTACTTCAACATTAGTGTGCTCTGCTAACTGTGGAAAAAAAAATGTAATTCATTTCTATAGATATATTTCTATACTAGCTCTAAATAATCTACCAAGCGGGAAACTACCGCAAATCAGCATCGATAAATAAATGAAACCCAAAACGAACAAAAATTACAATAAATAACTGAGTCAAACTCAAAACGAGCAGAAATTAACTTAAGTTGGGCTCAAAACCCCTATGCCTTCCCAAGGCCAGAACATAATTTGCACTTTACTGAAAAAATATAAATGTTTTTACTTTTATAACTTTAATAAATTAAATAATATTAACATTTTGATTACTAAATATCAGTATATGTATATTGAAGTGACAATGCATATTCATTTGTATTTTTGTCAGTAATGTACAAATTATTTTCTGGCCTTGGGAAGGCATAGGGGTTTTGAGCCCAACTTATGTTAATTTCTGCTCGATTTAAGTTTGACTCGGTGATTTATTGTAATTTCTGTTCGTTTTGGGTTTCATTTATTTATCGATGCTGATTTGTGGTAGTTTCACGCTTGGTAGTTTATTTGATTTTAATTTTGCTCATTTTTGGTTTAATGGAGTTCTTTACTTTTCTTTAAAAAAACTTATTTTTTGGAAACAGTTTTTTTAATTAATTTCTGTTCGTTTTATATTGGCATAATCTTTTCAGGGAAAAAGAAAATCATACTTTAAATCTTTTCGTTTTCTTAAGAATTTATAGTTTTGCTTGCTATTTGCATTCTGGAAAACCGTTTTCAGAAAAATCTAACAAAATAGATCCTTATAAAAATCTGAATACAAACAATAGAGCTTAACTTAGTTTCATACCTCCTCTAGTTGACCTGAAATGGGACATTTGGTGACATTTGCAAAAAATTTGTTTAATTTCTTTGATAGCTTGGATACAATTACGCTATTTTGATTTGGTCAAATTTTAAGAGCAGAAGAAGCCCTGAAATTTTTAAAATAATACCATCAGTCTTTGTTGAGATCCTGATTATAGGCCTTTTTGGTATTTAGAATAAAAACATTGATTTTTTATTTAACATAAAGGAAAATTTAAATTTTTAAAAATAAAGGAAATTGGGTGGGGGAGCTTGGTAGGTGGATTAGTTGCCCTCCAATCATTTTTGACTATTAAAAAGAACATCAGCCATTTCTATTTTCAATCAAATGAGTCCTTTTTGAAGTTCCCAGGACAACTCCTTCGATACGAAGTGCCCTGGTCTAAACAACAACAACAACACAAAAATGATACATTATACCCACATCGATCTCTACTATAAAAATGTCAAGCCTTCCAATCACTTTCGATTATTAAAAAGGGCTAATGATCCCTTTTTGATTTTCTACGACAACGCTTTCTATAAACACCGTATATGCCCCCAGGGCATAAATTACAACCCTTACCCTAAGGGCTGTGAGGGTGGTTGTCATCCTCTAAGACCCAATTTCCAGGACTTTCAACTACGTTAAACAAAATCTCAAAATTTTGATTGTAGGTGTTTTGGGAAATGGTGGGCGTGGAAGTGGTGTTAGTTGCCTTCCAATCATTTTCGACTATTAAAAAGGTCAGAAGCCACTCCAATATCCATTTGAATGGGCCCTTTTCGAAGTTTCTACAACAACTTCTTCGACACGAAGTGCCCTGGTCTAAAGTAAAAAATAATAAATGATACATTTTGCCAACATCGTTCTTATGTACCTCCAGGGCATAACTACAAAACCCTTGCCCTAAGGGTTGTGGGGGAGTAACCTCCTCAAAAAACATATTTTCTCTCTGGAAATCAGTTACTCTGAACAAAATGGCTATCTTAAAATTTTGATTGGATGTGTTTGGGGACACGGTGGACGTGGAAGGGGTGTTAGCTGCCTTCCAATCACTTTTAACTATTAAAAGGGCACTAGTTATTCCAATTTCCAATCGAATGAACCCTTTTTGAAGTTTCTACGACAACTCCTTCGATACGAATTGCCCTGGTATGGAAAAAAAGAGAAAAAAAATACATTGTGCCAACATTGTTCTTTACTTAGACAGCTTGATTGCGCTGCCTATGACAACATCCTGAATTGCCTAATGCTCTTTTACCTGTCTCTTTTCATCCGAAAAATCAGAAAGAAAAATGAACAGAATTTTAAAGTGGAAGGTAGAATTTTTGTTTCAAGAAAAATTTCTTCTTCTCCTTCCTATGAACCGATATACATGGCGAGCCCAAGTGGACAGTATTTTTTTTTAATAAACAGATTAGCCGGTATGACGGTTCAAGCCCAGTGGTCGATATCTATACCAAAAAAACAGAGAAAAAAAAACAAAAAAAAACGGCGGCATATTAGTGACGCCGCCGCCGATAGAATCAGCGGCGGCGTCAGCGCGCTGTTGCAAGCTCGGCGGCGCGCCGCCGACTTTTCGGCGCGGCTTCCGGGTCTAGCCATAATCATGGCATTAGAACACCTTAAGGAAAACCAACCTTTGATTGCAAATTCAAATAATATTATCATATATTCCGATTCTCTATCAAGCCTTGAGTTGCTAGCCTCAGCTCCTCAGTATAAGTTGGACATTGACACTTATCATTGTCTCAGTATTATAGATAATCTTGCTTAAAAACTTAGTGGCATAGTGGCATACAAACTTATTTTCAGTATATTCCTAGCCCCTCTGGCATAAGTGGTAATCATCAGGTTGATGAAATAGCAAAAAATGCTATAAATATTGACCAGCCAAGTGGGAGACCAATCCCAATTAGAGATATTTACCGATGGAGGTTATGAGATATTAATTTTAATAAGATTAATCCTATCCTTTCCCCCTTTCCCAATAAGTATCTTTCAAAAATTTATCATAGAATTTGTTCTGGAACAAATGGACTAAATTTCCTTGCATTCTCATATTAGTTTTCTAATTCAAGTGGTTCAATTCCCCTGTCCCCTCATTGCAGGCATTGTAATATGAATAATGAAACAATTGACCATTGTCTATTTGAATGTAATATGCTGACGTCTGCACAACATACCTTGCTTTGTAAACTGTTAAAATGCTTCAAACACCACAAAGTCTCACTATCAGTCAAGAGCCTAGCCAACTATACCTGTACAATCAGCTCAGAAATTAATATTTATTATCTTATATTTGAACACCTCGAGTTGAAAGATCTACCGAAAGGTATATGAGAAGATCTGATAAGTATGATACAAACAAGGCAGTAGCTCTGTTGCCCATAGAGTAAAGCAAAAAGAAAATGGCTAAATAGTATCAACTGAATAGCCCATCTGCTGTGAATTAGAAGAAGAAGAAGAAGAAGTATTCCTAGTAACCTTAATTGTGCCCTAGGATAATAAACTATTATGAAGAGGTGGAAAATAATCATTTTTATACATCTCTGAAAAATCAAGGCCAGCTTTACCTCTTACAGAGACTACCTGTCTTGGCTCTAATCGACTAGCCATGGCTCACAAGTCTTTCATCACAACTTGGCCAAGTTGTTCTCGTACCGATCAGTTTTCTGTGTGTCTGAACGGACCATAAAATTGCTTCAGTTTTGTCTTCAGGCTAAGCAGGCTCTACTACAGTATGAATTTATATAGTAAGTTAAATGGTTTTACAAAGTAGGATTGGAACTTTTAGCTGTAAACAGATTGTGCTGAAATTGTGACAATAATTTCAAAAGTGTTCTGAAGTAAAAATATGGCTGAAATATACTTTTATACTCTATTACTTTGGTTTGCATATACATTATTTTTGTTACTTCGTTCTTCTATCCTGAAAACGAGGTTTTCATTTGCTTATCAAACAGTTCGTGGTAACGAACTTTTAATAAGGAGCGACCCGGCTCAATAGTAACCGAAACTCTAAAAAATAGAATTTTGATACCAATAGATACACCAAAAGAAGCAAATTTTTAAGCGGATGTCAAATATACAAGTTTCATCAAGTTTAGTCCTACCTATCAAAAGTTACGAACCTGAGAAAATATGCCTGACTTTCCAAAAAAGGAAACACCCCCTAAGAGCCATAGAACCTTAATGAAAATCAAACCGTCAGATTCAGCGTATTGTTGTGAAGTTGTTGCAACGTGTATTATTATGGTATTTGAGTGTTGTAGTCGTAGATGCCTTTATTCTCCATTTATAGGGAAGATAAACTCTGGCCCTAAGGTAAATTAACTTTGGTAGCGTGCCTTAGGCTATGACCGAACTAATGAGTCGTACCGACTGGGTATGTTCGAGGGGCTAAAGGTAGATCGTAGAGAGGTTGTCTAAAATACAAAACTTTTATTCATTTAACATATAATATAATCGGATATATTCTTTCTACTGGGACTGGCTGTCCCAAGTAGACCACAAGTCTCAGAAACTACAATAATATATAATAAGATACTTAGACACTTACAATGATAAGACAAAATTCCAAGGTATTTCTAAAAACAACGGACCAGAGGCCAGTCCAGCATAAAATTAGAATCAGATCCCTCCTTCCGATAAAATGTATCTTTTATACATTTTTATCAACCATACCTTCCCACGTAATCGCTAGGAAGTGGTAATTTCTCAATTTCCCGTTAAACAGAACTTGGCAGGATATGTTCCTTATCTTAACAAAAAGTGGTATTTCAAAACTTCATATTTGCGTCTTATATATTTTTACTAAATTAATAATTAACTAAATTAGAAAGCTTTACCACAATACTCCCCATTTAAAGAAGAATTGTCCCGATTCTCAATATTTTACTTTTAAAACAACTTAATTTCGTTCAAAGCTATTATGCTGCCTTATTTGGGTCATTATGTGCATCTACCCTCAATGGGTTTCCTCAGGGTTATGTTTCTGGTCCAATATAGGCAATTTTCTTTTTTTTTGTCGAAGGATTTTAATTTGAAATTCATCCTTGTTTCTCTTTTTCTCTGTCTCTAGGACTGACAATTACTCTTTTACCCTCTTCATATGCATCTTCTGTTTTAATTGACCCCAAGCGGCTTAAACATAATATTAGTGGTTTTGCTTAAATTAGATTTCAAGTTATATTAGACAAGTTTATGAATTATTTGAGTTTAAATTTAATTCCCCTTAATAATTTAATTTATCTGTGTGATGTGGTTGATCTATCGTTTATTTTTCGTTTTAGAATTACCTTGGATAAATTACATATAACATTATTGATTTTTAAATTTTCACATATTTTTCCAGCACAAAGCATTTTTACATATTTCAATAACATAAGCCATTTGGGCTATGTAGCACAATATCTAGGCCTAAATTAAGTTCTGATCTCTTCTCACTTTTGATGAACTTGTAGTAAAGTCTGTATTTCTGCTATTATTTCCAAATATAAGTTGCTCAAGTATACTTTGTCTTTTAATGGTGTGAGACTAGAGTATCAGGATGTATTTGAAGTGGCATTAAAATTTTTTACTTTCCAAAAATGTGCCAAAATATTATTTAAGGAAAAATGGTCCCGAGAACATGCTACGAAAAATTTTATTTCCAAAAAAATAGCCAAGACTGTATCTAAAATAGATATTCCCATTAGAATACATATAAAAGCATATAGTTTTACATATATTAGAAAAAAACACTCAACTTCGTACAGTTTAATTACTTTTATTTACTTTTCTCTCTTTTAATTACTCCAAAAATACTATCCCGCTTAAATCGAAACATTATGTTTCTTGCTGGATTATTCTTTCAAACTTAATACTAAACGGATTATTTCACAATAAAAATTATTAATACGTTGACTCGAGGTCAAACATTTACATATAACATTAACTCACTAGTTAAAACTTAAAGTTGATGAAAACAGAGATATATATATATATATATATATATATATATATATATATATATATATATATATATATATATATATATATATATATATATATATATATATATATGCATTGTTTAATAGCTTACATAAGTATTTTTTTTTAATTCGCAAAACTAGATAGGATATTTAACTACTGTTTAAAACTTAGAGCATTAAAAAAATAATACACGGCATAGATTAGCATTGGATATAATTCCAATTATTATTTTGTTAATTGCTTATGAAGTATTAATGTAGGATACTTCTTGAATGATATTAACATAAAAAAAACAAATACACAACATTTAATTCACTATATTTACATGGATAGTTTAGGATATATATATGTATATATATATATATATATATATATATATATATATATATATATATATATATATATATATATATATATATATATATATATATATATATATATATATATATATATTAACAAAAGTTATGTTGATACAAAACTTAATAGTTAAAAACAAGTAATAAATATGTACTTTAATAATTTATTTAATCACTGCAATATTTATTCTTTGTACAACTTTTAAATAAGTCCGTCAAGACTTTTATATGATAAGTCCTAGCTGTAATTAAAATATTTACAAAACAAAAGCAACTCCAACAAATAGATTTATGCACTATAACTGATAACTGTGATTAGCGTCTAAATAAGGGCTTGGCAATATTTCATATAACATAACTTTTCTATTTACATTTCATATAATTTTTTTTAAATATAATTCTCTGTTTATAAAAGGTTTTCGAAATATATTTATAATAGTAGATATTTTCTCAATTACATTTGTTACAACCATATAACTTTTCCCATATACGACTATACACATTTTTTTTTAAAAGTTTGGTTTTATTTGGTACCCAATTGTGTCATTAAGTGTCATTAGCTTCTAAGCCTGTTTTTTTATTCAGACTTTTAAGCTTTTCATTTCTTTTCGAATTTCTAGGTACTTGAGACAGTTTTATAAAGTTTTTGTCTGTAATCTCTCTTTTTCAGCTTTAATGTCCTTTTGGTTTAAGGCTTTATTTACTGCTTATATCTGATAAGCTAAAATATTTTGCTGTTCACCTTATACCTGTTATGCCATTATCATATGACTTTGCCTGTACTCTGAAGGTTTGCTTACCATGACTGCCCTCTGGTAGCTCCTTATAACGTTTTCAAGTACTCTTGTCATGGCTACAGCTAAAAGGACTATTATGAACCTGCACACACAATAATTAATTATTTATATTATTGTCACACTTTTTGATTTGTTTCCAACATTTTTATCTTGGGCTATTCTTTTATCAGAAATGTGGCCCTTATGCAGAAAAAATACCTGGCCTTCATGGCACACAGTAATTTATAGGTTCTAAAGGCTATTATGTGCCTTACTCTTAATTTTCTATGCCATGCTAGTACAATTTTCAATTTTAGTACAATTAATGTTACTTTTTTTTACTTATTTAGTATAATATTAATACTAGTTTCGTTCGGCCAGTTCAATAAGTGCGTCTAACAGATTTTAACTGACTTCATTCAGTTTATTTTCCTTTTAATTTCGTCTGGCTATTTTTTCAACTTGAACCCTTCTCTTTTTTTTTGATTCGTTATTTCAATGGAGCCTAAGGGTTTTTTTCAAGTCTTTTCCCGCTTTTTCAGTAAAATATGTCTTTCCTAAGCCTATATTTATATGTTTCACGTATTTTTAAAAAACCCTTAACATGTTTTTATTCTGATTTCCCTTCTATTTTAAAATTCATTATCTCCTTTTTTTTCAGAGGGGGGGGTCTAATTTTTGAAACCTGTATTTTTTTTCCAGCTGATTTTAGAACATTTTTAATTAAGCTTTGCCCCGCATTTGCTAGTTCTCATTTAATGATAAGAATGTAAGTTTTTTACGATATCCTGATTTCTAAACAATTGTGTGGTTTTCATCGCAGACACATATTCCTTGTCTGTGGTATTTCACCGAAAAATTAGTGCCTATGTCGTGCCAAAAGTTGTTTAGAGATAGGGGTTATGTATTGTGGTTTCCCTATAATCTTTTATATTATTCGTGTCTGGTATTATCCTCAGTTTAATTTGCACCTTAGTTTTATACAGCCATTGAGTGTAATTTGTCCCTTTCGTGATATTTGACTATTTGGACTATTACCCTGTTCTACAAGTTTATGGGTTTAGTGTCCTGGAAGCGTGACTACGTCCTATTTATTTATTTTTTTCTAGGACGTGTGACCCTTCCAGAACATTCAGCTCAAATCTCCTCCCAAGTTTGACTTTTATTCCTGATATACATTTGGTTAGCTTGGTGGATCCCCCCCAATGACAAGACGTTTAGCAGTTTCGTTTTTAAATGCCAATGGTCTTGTCATTGGTGTCTTTCACCTGCAATGTCCTCGCCCTGGTTATTTCCGTTAATGGTTTGTTGTGAATTTATTTAATATGTGAAATTAATTATACCCGAGAAAACTTTGTTTTACACTGTGCTATACTTTTTTAAATTTTGACCCATTTTATCTACGGCTTCTTGTTTATATATATCGTCCTTATTGGTAAGTGTTTAATTTATTATATCTTCTACTATCTATAACAAGATTACAGCTAGCTTATACATGTCCGGATTCATGTAACCCTCGCTGCCTTTCCTATTATAATTATTTTTAAATTTCTTCAAAACAAATTTTTTTCTAATTCGACAGGAGGTATTACCGAGAGAGTCAAAGGTCAGTAGATGCTTCGCATTTACTTAACAACGAGAGACCAGCAGTGACTGAGCTCTCTCCAAATTTGCTAGGTTCCAATGACCCTATTTCAGTAGACTAACCTCCTTCGTTTTTTTTTAAAATTAAATTATCCCCCTCAATTATGTTTTTTTCCAAAATACATTTCAAAAGAATCGCCTTTTAATGCTGATTCTAAATATGTATAATTTAATTAGGTTCACAACACCTATTTATAAGTTACGTGGCCTGACTTATTTTCTTTTATTGAAGGTTACTCTTTTTGACAAGTCTTGTCTGTAGGCTACACCATTCGCGAAATTTTATCTCGTCTCGGAAACAAAATTTTTGCAGGAGCCTATGATGTCACTTCAGATCGGAGCTTATAATTTAGCGTTAGAACGTGACACTAATAATTTTTACTTGTAATCTATATTTGAAGGAAAACTTGGTGTTATTTATGTACAGATTAAAAAGAAAAAATATATAGATATTTCTTGAGAGGCTTTTTACTCGTTTTATTTTTATTTAATATTTTTTTTGTTATGATTGTTTTATTCAAATATTATGCTGCCATATTCTGCATCTAAAGCGATTTGCCAATATCCTGCTATTAAATCAAAACTAGTGTAATATTTTGAACCCCCTTACAAATATAAAATGCATCGATTCCCGATAACTTCCTCACGTCTTTTACCGTGAAGGAATTTAATGATCTAAAATCTGTACCTAATCACCAAATGTTTTCTTTTTTCCTGACTATTACTAGTGGAAAACACCAATCGCTAACACCTTCTTTAATTATTCCCTGATCTTCCATTTCTTTTATTTGGCTTTCTAGCCATGTCTTTAAATGATAAGGTGTTTTATACGGTGATTTTTTGGTTGGAGGACCCTCTGTTGATATCTTGTGCATGATTAAGTGAGTTCATCCTTAACTCAATTTGCGCCTTGCGACATTCCATTTGTAATCGTACTATATATCGTCCATTAGAGTTTTTACATTTCTCCGTAAATGTTTCAAGTCGAACTGCTGCAAAAAATCCCTCATTGACGTTCCTTGATCTTCTGATGGTTTTGGCTTTAATGCGGATAAATGATCATTGCTAGTGAAATTTACGCTTAATTCTGGACTGTTTATAGATTTTATTTCTGAATTTGAAATCTTTTCTACTGATCCAAGTTCTACCTGGTTCAGTTTTATTTTATTATTACTTAGATTTGATAGTTTTAAGTTTGTTATAGCATTTTCGATTTTTCTAACTTGATTTTCCTCAAAAACCATCGGGTATTCTTTTATGGTGTACCCTCCTATCATGGCATCCATTGTTTTAACCTTTCCTTCTTTTGCATTTAATGTCGCTAGAACTTGAGCTGTCGTTCCCCCTTCTATGGTAATTTTTCCGCTTATTTTTAGGTTATAATTCGAATCTTCACTTTCGTTATCTGTTGTTATGCAAATTTGCCTATTTTTTTCATTTGCCTGGTTTATAGTTATTGCATCGGATATGGGTTCCCATACAATCCCATATTTTCTGATGGCATCTACTCCTAGAATACAGGGAAATGGTAGCTGCTTGCATAATGTTACTGTTACTGTTATTTCTTTATCCCCTGCACTAAATTTCATTGGACATTCTCCCAAAATTGTCAGCTTTTGCCCTGTCACTGATGTCAGGGTATTCTGGCATCTGCTTACACGATTTTTGACACTAGGAGGAAACCTCTTAAAAACTTCCTCTCCAATTAATGATTTAGATGCGCCTGTATCTAGTAAACATGGTAAATTTTGAAAACACTCAATTTTAAAACAACGCAGAATCGGTAGACTATTATTATTTGCTTTTGTATCCCAACATTCTAAACTATACAGGGGTCTTTGTAAGGAAACAGCTCTGTCGACCCTTACAGGCTGGTTTCTCCGTTTAAATGCCCACTGTTTGGTCATAATTTTCTGGGATTATCCCAGTTTTTTTCAGCACTGCAACTTTGACCCTCGGTATTGCTAACCGTTTTCCTACTAGGCCTAAATTCAGGAATATTATTAGGTGTTTGCCAAGTATTATTTGTTCCCTGCCTTCCTAAATTTCTGCCCCCCTGCGTTCTGAACTGGTGTCTTGTCTTGTACGTCTGGCCTTCTTTACGTATTCTATGCCAGTAATCTGCTGCATAGTGTTTTGGTTTGCTACAATAATAGCAATAAAATTTTCTCTTAAATTGTTTGTTTGTTTCCTGGTTATTTCTAAATATTTTTGATCTGTCCTTGTTGGTTCCCCAACTATCTGTCTTTGGTGGGGGAGGGTGCCCATATTTTCTATAGTTATTAGCTGCTAATCTCTCAAGGTCGTGGAGTCTGTCAGCTATTTCTCTAGACAGCGACCCTCGGCCTCCGTCGCGCCTTTTTGGTTTACGATTTGGCTCCTCAAGACTAACCCTTTTCCGTCCCCCTTCATATTTTATACTTCCTTGGGCTCTTCTGTTATATATTGACATCTGGTGAAAATTTTTCGTAGCCTCGTCAATTTTTACCTCTGTTTCGACTACTATTATAGTCTGCTCTAAATTTTCAGGTTCTCGTGATAATATTAGTCTTAATTACTTTTTTGGTAACCCTTGGGTAAAAGTATGTAGTTGTACTTTCTGTACTGTCTCGTCATTTCCGCCTTTCTCTAATTGTAAACACACGGATCTACAAATTTTGTCGGCACATTCCCTGATACTAGTTGAGGTATTGAATGTGACTACCTCTTTTCTTAGCCTCTTGGAGATGCTTGTCTCATTGAATTTTGTTTTAAAAGATTCAATTAGAGGACTGATATCCTTGGGCTCTTTTCCCTTATTTGCCTCAAAATGTTTAACGGTACCTCCCTTTAGCCTGGCCGCCATGCATTGTTCTTTGACCTTTTCCTCAAACGATTCAGTTAGTTCGTCGAAAATTTTTAATTTTTCGATAAACTTTCCCGCGTTTAATTTCCCGCGTATTCTGGTATAATTTTTGCAATTTCAAGTACTGTTGATAGGGAAGTCATTTTTTTCTCTGGTAAAGCCATCTTACTTTAATCTACTATTTTTATATAGCCTTGTCGACCAAGTTTTTCTAGTGACCACCAGTTGTTACGAAGTGATTGTGACGTGTATTATTATGGTATTTGAGTGTTGTAGTCGTAGATGCCTTTATTCTCCCTTTATAGGGGAGATAAATTCTGGCCCTAAGGTAATTTAACTTTGGTAGCGTGCCTTAGGCTATGACCGAACTAATGAGGCGTACCGACTGGGTATGTTCGAGGGGCTAAAGGTAGATCGTAGAAAGGTTGTCTAAAATATAAAACTTGTATTCATTTAACGTATAATAGAATCTGAAAAATTCTTTCAACTGGGACTGGTTGTCCCAAGTAGACTACAAGTATCAGAAACAATAATAATATACAATAAGATACTTAGGCATTTAAAAGGATAAGATAGACTTCCAAGGTATTTCTAAAAATAACGGACCAGAGGCCAGTCAGGCATAAAGTTAATATCAGATCCCTCCTTCCGATAAAATGTATCTTTTATACATTTTTATCAACCACACCTTCCCACGTAATCGCTAGGAAGTGGTAATTTCTCAATTTCCCGTTAAACAGAACTTGGCAGGAGAACAAAAAGTGGTACTTCAAAACTTCATATTTGCGTCTTATATATTTTTACTAAATTAATAATTAACTAAATTAGAAAGCTTTACCACAGTATTAGAGAATTCTAGTTTAGAGGTTTCTAGATCCTATCTACAAAAATGTGGAGTTTTGTATTTTTTGCCAGAAGAAAGATCACGGATGCGTGTTAAGTAACCAAAAAAATAGAGGGCAACTAAGCCCCCTCCACCGCTCATTTTTTCCCAAAGTCACCCGATCAACATTTTGAGATAGCCTTTTGTTCAGGATGGTCGAAAAATATAATAACTATGTCTTTGAGGATGACTTAATCCCCCCTCCAGTCCCTGGAGGAAGGGCTGCATAGTATGACCTTTGCCCAATGTTTACATATAGTATGGGTTATTGGGAAGTATACAGACGTTTTCAAGGGGGATTTTTTCTGGTAGTAGGGGGATGGGGTTGGGGGTTACATGGAAGGATCTTTTCATGGAGGAAGTTTTCACGGGGGAAGGGATATTGCTATGAAGGGGAAGCCGGATTTCTCAGCAATATTTAAAAAACGATCAGAAATTAAAAAAAAGTTTTTCAACTGGAAGAAAGGAGCAACATCAAAACTTAAAACGAACAGAAATTATTACGCATATGAGGGGGTTCGTTCCCCTAGTCAATACCTCACTCTTTACGCGAAAGTTGTTTTAGTACTTTCATAAGAGCTATTAATTCTAATTAACGGCCTTTGTGATTAAGGGGTGATTTTAAAGAATTGGAACAAAATTCAAACTTTAGCGTAAAGAGCGAGGTATTGACTAGTGGGTGAACCCCCTAATATATGTATTGAAAATATATGAATATAGAAGTTCGTTACGTAAGTTGCGTATATTTATTACTAATAAAAACGTTCGTAAATAAAATTAAACAACTTTCGAAAAAGCCATATAACCAAAAAAAGTGAAATTAATATGCAAATTTCGTTTTAATTATTTATGTACGGTGAGCAAAGTCAAAAACCTGCATTAATTTAAAAACGTTCAGAAATTACATAAAAACAGGTTTTTTAACTGAAAGTAAGGAGCACCATTAAAACTTAAGAGAACAGAAATTATTCCGTACATGAAAGGGGTTGTCCCCTCCTCAACGCCTCGCTCTTTACGCTAAAGTTTGACTTTCTCATAACTATATTTTTTAAAACAATAAAAAACTTTAGCGCAAAGAGCAAGGCGTTGAGGAGGGGACAGCCTCTTTCATATACGGAATAATTTCAGTTCGTTTTAAGTTTTAATGTTGCTCCTTACTTTCAGTTAAATTTCTTTTTTTTATTCGATTTTTAAAGATGAAAAACATAAAGCATATAAAGGCAATAATCACATACAGGACAATCATATCTGTATTAATTCCAAGCTAATGAATATTCTTTGATAGACGGACAAGAACTTACACCAGGAAAGACTGTCAAATATAAACAAAGAATAGGACGGTGAATCGATTGAAATGCCAATCAGATAAAATCATCGGATTTTTGGTTCATTATCCCATAAAATAAAGCTATGAAAATAACATAAAAAAACTTTTTGTCTTTTTTTTGGTTTACCAAAAACGAAACGGTTGTGAATTTTTTGAGGAACGAATTATAACCAGAAAAACTACAAAGGTATAGTAAAATATGTGTGGCATGAAATTGGAGTTCGAGCGACAATTACCACTGCTCCTTTGTCAGTATCTGAAGCCTTAACCACAACCACAACCCAAAAATAGATGCACCACAACCCAAAAATAGATGTTCAATAGCAGAGTCAAGGCCATCACTGCATAATGAAAATCAGATGCTGTACCCACATAGGTCGGTTCAACTATTATTATAGAAAATGACATTTTCTCCAATTCGTTCAGCAGTCTATTCTTAAACTTAATTAAAAAAAACTTTTTCCACAAAGTTTTTGAAAAAAACTAAAGAACTCCATTAAACCAAAAATGAACGAAAATAGAATCAAATAATCTACCAAGCATACAACTACCACAAATCAGTATCAATAAATAAATGCGAATCCAAAACAAACAGAAATTAAAATAAATAACAGAGTCAAACTCAAAACGAGCAGAAATTAATATGAGTAGGGTTCTAAACACTTATGCTTTCTAAAAGCCAGAAAAATTTAAATGAATTTGCTGAAAAAAATGTGCATTGTCAGTTTAATATACATATGCTGTTTTATTTATTTTAATTTCTATTTGTTTTAGGTCTCATTTATTTATTGATATTGATTTGTGGTAGTTGTATGCTTGATAGATTCATTTTTGAATCTAGTTCATTTTTGGTTTAATGGAGTTCTTTACTTTTTTTTTGAAAAACTTATTTTGTGAAAAAAGTTTTTAGAATTAATAATGAGAAAAAGGCTGAGATGGCTAGGACACGTTTTGCGGGTGAAAGATAACAGATTGCCCAAGAACGTCCTTTTAGCCATCCATTAAGGGCAAAACAAAAAATAAGTGGTCCCGTAATGGAGTGAAAAGAGATCGTAGAAAGGATTCAAAAGGAAATTGGAACTTCTTAAGAGGGTTTAAAGAGGGTAGCTTTGAATAGACTAGGTTGCTAGTAATATTAGTAGCGTAAAAAATTAAAAATTCTGTCATCAGTAGGTCTACCAGCGCAAAGTCACCTGGCCTACGTAATCAGCCAAAATTTCCATAACCCAGCTTAGGTTTATTTCCTGCTATATGGATTCTAACTTGAAATAATTATTAAAATAAACTATAAATGTTGATAATTTATCATTCAAGAGATGCTTCAGCTTTTATCCTATAATATTGCATATAAATTATATCAATCATTGCAATGAAATGAAAGATATGTATGTTGCATTTAAAAAGGAAGCGCGTACCTCTCTTGAAGGTATTAACGCTAAAGTGCAAAGTGTAGAAAACATCATCTCATCTAAAGTGTCTGTTACCAATGTTCAGGAGATAGTTAATCAAGCCATTGTTGATAAGCTGTAAACTGAAGTTCGAAAGATGGTGCTACAAGAAAATCAAACAGTTCGTGGTAACGAACTGTAAGTAAGGAGCGACCCGGCTCAATGGTAACCGAAACTCTAGAAAACGGTATTTTGATACAAGTAGATACATCAAAAGAATTAAATTTTAATGCTTATTTCAAAGATACAAGTTTCATCCAGTTTAATTCTAACCATCAAAAGTTAGGCACCTGAGAAAATTTGGCTGATTTTCGAAAAAAGGAGGAAAGACCCCCTAAAAGTTATAGAACCTTAATGAAAATCACACCATCATATTCAGCGTATCAGAGAACCTTACTGTAGAGGTTTCAAGCTCCCATCTACAAAAATATGGAATTTTGCATTTTTTGCCAGAAGAAAGATCACGGGTGCGTGTTATTTTATTTTTTTTTTCCCCAGGGGTGATCGTATCGACCCAGTTGTCCTAGAATATCGTGGGAGGGCTCAATGGAATGGAAATTAAAAGTTTTAGTGTCCTTTTTAAATGACCAAAAAATGGAGGGCAACTAGGCCCCCTCCCACGGTAATTTTTTTCCCAAAGTCACCTGATCAAAATTTTGAGATAGCCATTTTGTTCAGCATGTTCGAAAACGTAATAAGTATGTCTTTTAGGATGACTTAGTCCCCCGAAATTCCCGGGGGGAGGACTGAAAGTTATGAATTTTACCCAATGTTAACAGATAGTATTGGTTATTTGGAAGTATACAGACGTTTTCAGGGGAGATTTTTATTGATAGTGGGGGGGTGGTGGTGGGTCGGGGGTTATGTGGGAGGATCTTTCCATGAAGGAAGTTTTCATGGGGGAAGGGACATTACTATGAAGGGGACGCCGAACTTCCCAGCATTATTTAAAAAAAGATCAGAAATTTAATATAAAAAAACAAGTATTTCAACTGCAATAGCAGCAACATCGAAACTTCAAACGAACAGAAAATATTACATATATGATTGGGTTCACCCCGTAGTCAATACCTTGCTCTTTAAGCCAAAGATTTTTTAGTACTTGCATAAGAGCTATTTATTCTAATTAACGGCCTTTGTGATTAAGTGGTCATTTTTAAAGAATTGGAACAAAATTCAAACTTTCGCTTAAAGAGCAAGGTATTGACTAGAGGGCGAACCCCCTAATAAACAAATTAAAAATATATGAATATAGAAGTTCTTTACCTAAGTTAATTCGTAAGTTACGTATATTTATTACTAATAAAAACATTCGTAAATAAAATTAAACAAGTTTCAAGAAAGCCATTTAACTAAATATAAGTAAATTAATATGAAAATTTTGTCTTTATTATTCATGTACGGTGAGCAAAGATAAAAACCTTCATTTATTCAAAGACGTTCAAAAATTCAATAAAAAAAACAAGTTTTTTAAACTGAAAGTAAGGAGCGACATTAAAACTTAAAACGAATAGAAATTATTCCGTATATGAAAGGGACTGTCGCCTCCTCAACGCCTCGCTCTTTACGCTAAAGCTTGACTCTGTCTCACAACTTTATTTTTTTAAACAATACTTTAGCGTAAAGAGCGAGGCGTTGAGGAGGGGACAGTCCCTTTCATATACGGAATAATTTCTGTTCGTTTTAAGTTTTAATGTCGCTCCTTACTTTCAGTTTAAAAGACTTGTTTTTTTTATTTAATTAGAGACAGAAACGACGTATGAATTTAGTTGTATATGGTGTCCCACCCTAAACCAATGACTTATATTTCTTACAAAATTTTCTGAAAAACAAGTTTCAAATTGATATTGGAAGAGTGATCAATTTGTAAAGGCTGTCAAGCACCTACCCCAACTCGAATCTTCCAGCTCATCCAATTGATCAGACCCATTACTGTTCTCAGTTAGTTCATTTAAATCAAAAATAGAGATTCTAACACAGTCTTGCATAAAAAATGGGGACGTTTGTATCTATAATGATACCTAAAAAGAAGACCGGAGACTACGTAATGAGGATACAAGATTTTTTAAGGATAACAAATTTTTCAAAACCAAAAGTGGGCGGCAGTTTTTTTTATATTTTTTTTTACTTCAAAAGCTTCCAATTAGCGCCCCTTAGTGATGACCTTGAAATTACTAAGACCCATTGACAAGGGTGTTGCTTAGAAAAATATGTCTAAGCTCGTTATCAGAAGTAGCTAGGAGCTCTTTTGAACTTGGAAAGGTAATAGATATACGCCTTAGAGTGTCAAACAGGTCAAAGAAAACCACAGACATAGCATAGGAGACGTGTGGTCAATTATATAACTTTTCTTGGTTGAGTGCCAAAATTTTAATTGCTTAGGCTTAAACTATCGAATTGCGAGATTCCACAACCTAGAAGCTTTCAGGTGTACTGTGGGTTGAAATCGTTTTTTTTTTTTTTTTTTTTTTACTATTTTGCCTTTACGGCAGAAAAGTGCGCCACCATTAGGGTGGGAAATGGTGGTAAGTTACAATAGACGGTCAAGAGGGGATGAGAGGGAGAAGAAATTTGGATGGCGACGCGTCATCAAGAACTACTAAAAAAAATCAGGGATGTAATACTAAAGTATTACAATGTAATACCTGAGCAACACTAGGCAGTTTCGGCTCGTGGTCAATAAGTAAGTAAACAGTGCCAATAAATCAGAATGGCGATTGCCAAGGATTTCAATCTGACGAAATATTTAGACTAGCAAAAAAGCCATACTATACCTGGGAATTTGGCAGAATTGTGGTTTGAAAGACGGTCAGTATAATTTCATCGTCGGAATTAAACCATCAATCATTCGGTATGGTGAAAAGAACTAATAGAAGAAATCAAGAAAAAGTCTGCTGCTGTTAAGCACAATTTAGGAATAAAAAATGGTCGTATAGTGACAAAAATCGAGCTAAAAGGGGGAGCCATTGCCCCAGTCAATAGAATGGAGCTTTAAACACCTGTCCCCTACCTCTACATAGTACAGATAAAGGGAGTGATTTATTTGTCCTATATTCAAACGCAGACTATTTATCTTCAGAAACTGATGAATTTCAAGCCCTAATATCAGCCCCCAAACGCCCCGTCATCGTTGTTACGGACTCACTACCCAAAAACTATCAGCAACCAGATGTGTATTTCCAGCAAGTGTGTGATTATAATCTCATTGTAAACAATAATTTTAAGCGTAGAATTTTCTTTTATGTTTATACCTCATTGAAGTATATGGAAGTTAATGACCCAATCTCTTCAAGTGTAAGTGAATGTTTAGTTGTTGATGTGAAGTTACCTGGGTCCACATGGGCCTTTAGAGTTGTTGCCATTTATCCTGGTCCTAATGTTAGCGAAAGAAATTCATTTTTATTAAAGACCAATATTTACAAAAAAATCATACAAGAGAGACGTACCACGTGAAAATCTATACAGCTTTGTTTTTGGCAGGACTCAATATTTTTCTCATTTACTCCACATAAAGTTGAAAAAAAGAAGAAAAAATGCAATTTTATAAATTAATAAAAATAAACCTCGTGGGAACCGCGAACCAATGCCTACAGAAGAGAACCCCCCTCGCCCATCCTTACTCATCAAGAAATTCTTTATCTTATTTTAAAAGAGGATACAGTCTGAGCCATCCTAGTGCTTTCCGGGATACTATTCCAAACCGAAACACCCACGTGCCTAAATACAAAACTAGATTTAGCAGTGTGTCGTCTCTCGTGTACTAGGTCCACGGAATTCCTTGTATCATAAGAATGGTACGCAGAATCCGATGATAAGTGAATTGTCTACATTTAATAATAAAAAGATATTGAATATTTGTCCTCTGTTCCTTTACTTAGTTCTAATTTTCTAGTAGTCGGTGACTTTAACCTACCCTAAATTGATTGGACCTCAAGTACAACGCAACTTTCTGATGAGTCGTTTGAAAATCAATTCCAACAAACTTTACAAGAGCTTTACTTGCATTAGGACATTCAAAACCCTACTCGTTTGCGCGCTAATTCGACCCCTTCAGTCTTAGACCTTGTAATAACGATATCACCTTATAATATTGCTAGTGTTGGGTTTTTAACACCACTAGGAAAAAGCGATCCTTTGGTATGGGTGATATCACAAAATTGTTTTTCGGGTTTTACTGATATTCCAAATGGTTCTCCCAAATATGATTATGATGGAGCGAATTACATTGCATTTTCTGATTATATTTAGTCTCAATCTATCCGAGAGGAGCTACAGCAATGTAATGCTACCGCTGATGTGTCCTTTTGATTTTATTACACAGGTTCTTAAAGAAGATAAAGATCGATATGTACCAATTTCTACTAACAGACCGTTTTACCAAAATAGACATATTCTTCCTTGGTATACTGTACAAACGCTAAAAGAAAAAGGTAATAGGTGTCGTGAGCACGTAAAATTTAAAACCCTTGATTCATTGTAAAAATATAAAAGAGCTAGAAATAGAGCAACTAAGTTCCTTCTTCTAAATCGACAAGAGGTTGAGTCGATTGTTATTGCATCAGTCCAAAGTTCCCCAAAAAGATTTTGGAAGTATGCAAGAAGGAATCAAGTTTCACAATCCCCATCATCCACTTCCCTTATAGATTCTGAAACTTTTTCACATATAGATAGTAATTATGTAAAATCAGAACTTTTCAACAAGATATTTGGCTCAGTTTTCGCACAAACACACCCAGAAACACATGCTCAATTTACCCCTCCATATTTAACAAAAGAATTTTATGATTCAGATTTTCCGGTCCAGCAGGTTTATCAAACACTCCGAAATCGAGATCCTGGAAAGGCGCCGTGTATTGATACATTTTCAAATATGATGTTACGTGAACTTGCATCAGTGCCTGCTGGACCACTCACATATCTCTTTAATCTTTGTCTCTCTTGTGGTGGATGTCCTTCAGCTTGGATAAAATCAATCATTAGGCCGTTGCACAAGAATGGTTCAAAGTCCCATTTTAAAAGTTACAGACACATTTATCTTTTCCCGTATAATAGAGAAAGTTCTGGTGAGCAGAATCCAGGCACAATTTATGGAAAATATCTTATGGCATTCAGCTCAAGCTCAGCATGGGTTCCATAACCGGTGTTCTTATAACACACAACTTCTGGTGGTGATTAATGATTTTCAATTGATGACGGATATTGATAATTTGTTTGATTGTATTTATATTGACTTTTCCAAGGCATTTGACAAAGTTTCCATCCCACTTTTTATAAAGAAATGTCAACTATATAGTATCGGCCCTTGAACGGAAGTATGGATAACGGATTACCTTACAAATAGAACCCAAAAGGTTGCGGTACATGATGCTTTGTCATCACCTATGTATGTCATAAGTGGAGTCCCGCAAGGCAGTTGTCCTAGGCCGGTACTCTTCCGCCTTTTTATCAATGATTTGACGCGTGTTGTTGGGAATTCGACCTTAGATATGTTCGCAGATGATATGAAAGTTTACAGGTCAGTCATGATGAACATGAGATTTCTTTACTTCAAGGGGATAAATAAAAGTTCAAATAGGAATAAAATCCTTTTAATAGACAGTGTTTCACAAAAAGTGATAGAAATTCACAAAAAATATTTTTCGGTCACATTTTCGGTCATATATGCAGTGACCGTCATCAGTAGTACAACTAAACTAAAACAATTTAAATCAATAGTTTATATACGAAATCAAATAAAACTATATATTGGTTAATTCTCTAATTATTTTCAAATCAAAGGCGGAAGCTAGCCTCTTTGACCTTCTTGGATTCGGTTCATTAGCGTTCAGTGATATAACACTTGGACAGAGGTCAACTATATTGAGTGAATTGAACTTTACTCTGTCAGATTTTAATAAATTATCGAAGATAGAGTTCAGCCCAAATTCACCTGTGTGACGATTCAAAGCTATATTCTTGAATAAGATTTTTCTTTTATTTCAAGAGTTTCACGAAAATTTTGCTTTAAATCCCGGTCCCTAGAAATCAAAGCGAAATTATCGAACAAAATAAAATGGGCTTGAAAACTGAAAATATGTTCTGAAAGGGCTGAAGTAAAATCTTCAGACTTAGAATCTTGCTTTAAAGCCGAAGAAACAGAATCTTTATGCTGTAATAGTCTCAATATGTAATTATATTTGATTTCATAAATAAATTATTGTTTTAAATTGTTTTAGTTTATCTTTACTACTGATGACAGTTACTGTATATGTGGCTAAAATTTTTCATATTTTTTGTGAATTTTTCTATCACTGTTTGTGAAGCACTTCCTATTCAAAGGATTTCATCCCTACTTGAAATTTTATTTATCGTCACGGAAAGGCAGTGTGGTCTCTAAAATTATTTACTTCAAGAGAACTTGGTGGTGTACAGCGGACTCTATGTTCATTAACAAAACTAAGTGCAACGCAGTGCACTATTTGCGTAGACTCCCTCAAGATTACCATTAATTCGTTGATGGTGTGACAAGTTTGATAAAGCTTACCTCTACATACTGATTTTTTTACTTTTTTCTTAGAGTCACCGGAAGCTCTTCTGTCATATGCGCCAACCCCTAACTTTCATCTTAAATCATCAAAAGTCCAGCTGCCATTGGTTTCCATTTGTTTTTAATCCATTCTATGACTTCTGAAAATTTAAATAGTGTATGCTCCCAGAGTGCAAAGCGACTCAGAAAATCATTTTAGCATAGAAACCAGTCTTGGCTCGAAGATGCTCAAAAGCTTTCACTTTTAACTAGTCAGGCTCATGATTCAAAGCAGTTTAAGATTGAGATAGATCGTTCGCTGGATGTCGATTTTTTTTAGTGAGTCATTCCAGTGAAGGTTAATTCATTTATTTTGTCACTTTTTTATCAAATTAGTTATTGTTTATCTAAAGCAAAAAATTTTTCGCTTTACTACTACAAATTTAATATGGAATAATTAGAATACACTATTGCTACTAGATCCAACTGTTCTTCAACCAATATCACACCATGAGAAAAACACACTTATCAAGAATTATGAGGAATAAATTAGAATAATTGTTTTCTAGTAAAATAAGCCTTCCATTATCCAGTTTCAGGCTCTATTACTGTTACTAACACATACTTATTGCAACACCATGCCCTCTGAGACCAACATGACAGTAAACACTTCTCCTCTGTCCCATTCTGTAAAAGGCTTCATTCTTTGCTCCCTCGCGCGAAGGTCAATTTTTCTCTAATCCTTTCTTATGGCGTCTTCCCGTTTCGTTTGCGGAGACACCAATTTCCTTTTGAACTCAGAAGATTGTCAAATAGCTCGCTTTCTGGTAATTCGTTTTCGTCCATAACAACTTTTCATCTGTAATCCAAACATCAACAATCTATTAATTCCCAAAGACAACCACGCCTTCAAAGTGCGTTTCTTAGGTGCGTTTCTCTTCTTTTGTATTGTTCAGTTTATTGCTTGTGCTTTATTGGGAGAGGAATACGAAGACTTCAACGCGCAATGACGGTAAAGTTGTCACTTTTTAAGGCATGTGCGGCAACTTGAAGGGAGTCTAGATGATCCTTAAGGAAGAGGCCAAGACGAGTTGATCCGTTTGGACCTAAGGAGGTGTCAAATTCAACAACATGTTCGAGCCCATACGAAATAGAAAAATCATATAGGTCTTTATCAGTATTTTTGGTACGAAGCCATACGTTATGCCAAACATTGAAGTCTCCATGAGGGATGAGGGCAGACTTAATATATTTACATCGAATGTAATCAAGAGAGGTTTCAAGGTGGCTAGGAATCTCTCGGGTTTGAGGGTTATATACAGTCTCAATGATCACAGACTCGGAAGGGTTGCCCTAGCCTACAGAGCTTCTTTTTCTGCTGAGTTTGGGAGATTCAGAACTGATTCTGGTATATGGCTCAGTGTGTGAATGGAAACACCTCCTCCTCTATATTTCACACCGTGTGTGAGCACTCGGTCTCGCATGAGGAGCGTGTACGCCTGTATGGTGGCCTCACCGATCTGTATCTAGTGGTTAAGATTAGTCTCAGTAATGTATATAATAGATAGTTTGACCGAGTTCACCCAATATAGGAACTGGTCCATTTTAATTCTGACACCTCGTATATTGAAGTCAGCTTCCGTAAACACGTCTGTTTTGATTGTCTGTGGGCATGCCAGAGGTTGTCGTTGGGACGTCAGTTTGATCCGAGGCTTATTTTGATGAGTTGTAATTAGGTACAAGACACATTGTCAGGTGGTTCTATGAACAAACGCCGAGGACTTCACGTTTCTTTTTTCCTTTTTAATTTGGGATCATCTACCACCAAAGTATGCATAACTATATATGGAGGACATTTTCATTAAAAATTGAATTCCTGGGTTAAAAAAATTAAGATGTATACAGTTGTGTAAGTTTTCAGGTAAGCCAGTCCAAATAATCCGACTTCAATTTCACTGTCCTTGGTACTATAAAACATTGACTTCGAAAAAAACGAAAAGAGACATTTTTGGTTTATCTTTACTATGTTCAAAATATACTTTCTTTTTTAAGCTAGCCGTGGCAGGTTGATTAAAATTCATACCACCAAGTGATTACAAAACTTATAGTTTTAAAATTTAAAATTTTAACCCGGCATTAGAAGGTGGTGGCTAGACCAAGAGTTCGGCTCCACAACCCTCATTTGAAATGGGAACGACTGTATAAATATATGCTGAGACAGTTTAATAAGCATGGAATTATTTTTTAGTTACACTTTTAACATGTTTTTTCGTTATTCAGTAACAAAAAAATTTTTTGGCAAACTTTACCTCGTCAGTCTATGTGTCTCGTTTTTCGTTTTAATTTTCTTGTTCTATTTTTTCGTTAAATTTTCTTTGTTAAAAAAAAAAAAAAATGAAAGAAAAAAAAGAAAAAAAAAGAAGAAAACTCGGTTACTCCGAAGTCCCTACTCGGCAGTAATAAAAAAAATCTTCTTTAACCTGTTATGTCGCTGAACTTGATGTCTAAAAAAAAAACTATTCTTAAAATCCATCTTATTTTCCTTAGATCCTGAATAAATAATGTGCAGAACAGTGAGAGTCTTATAGGTTTAGTAGAAAGTATTTTTGCATTGATTCGGAAATCGTAATTTTTCACTGAAAAACTTCTATTCAGATACTTTGTCATACATTTCTTATGTAATTTATTTTGAGTAGTATTCTTAATTTCAATAGAACATGCATATTAAGAATCAGTGTAAATTTTTTTTTCCACCGTCTGAAAAAAGTGAGAATCAGATATTTAGCTTTCTAAAATTTAGGAACTATAAGCTACTACAAGCATGCCCTCTCTAACACAAACAACATTCACAGCTCAGCTCTGTTATGAACAAAAAAGGAAAAAAGATTTGGAGAGTCCAACATCGAACAAGGGCGTTTTGAGTTTTAATTACAATTTATTACAATGTTCTTTCATTCTAAAGGGCTAAGTCATACATTTTGCTAGTTGATGTTTTTCTGAATTTTGAGAAAAACGCAATTGAAATAATACATTTTTGTGCAGCTAAAATTATGGTAGATAGAAAAAACAAATTGAACACCAGTTGAAAGCCACTAGTCTGGGAAATTTGTTGGTAGAATTTTGGTTATGTTTGGCGAAATTTACTAGGTCAAAAGGTCAAACGAAAAGAAGGTAAGGTAAAGAATACGGCACTTGAACTTTAAAGTCCCTACTTTAAAGTTCGGTGACTGATTAGGTCATTACTGATTACCTTTAACCCTTCTCAACTTTTTTGGTGAGAGAGAGAGAGAGAGAGAGAGAGAGAGAGAGAGAGAGAGAGAGAGAGAGAGAGAGAGAGAGAGAGAGAGAGAGAGAGAGAGAGAGAGAGAGAGAGAGAGAGAGAGAGAGAGAGAGAGAGAGAGAGAGAGAGAGAGAGAGAGAGAGAGAGAGAGAGAGAGAGAGAGAGAGAGAGAGAGAGAGAGAGAGAGAGAGAGAGAGAGAGAGAGAGAGAGAGAGAGAGAGAGAGAGAGAGAGAGAGAGAGAGAGAGAGAGAGAGAGAGAGAGAGAGAGAGAGAGAGAGAGAGAGAGAGAGAGAGAGAGAGAGAGAGAGAGAGAGAGAGAGAGAGAGAGAGAGAGAGAGAGAGAGAGAGAGAGAGAAAGAGGGGGGGGGGCTCAGCTTTTTCCTTTGGGCATGCTGTCTGTTGACTGAAGGCCCGAGCTCTTTACCAGCATATCCAAGCGAAGCGAGTGCCATCAAAAAGCTCGCGAAGCAGCCTGTTTGTCTAGTCATCACAGTTGCAGCAATGCCTGCAGCCAATTAGAGACAAATCCATAGAATCAAAACTGAAGACATGTTTAAAAAAAGGTCTGGTGAGAATAAATTGTGTTTGAAAGCTGATTCAGGAATGGTAAGCAGGGGAGTCTTGAGGCTTATTTTATTAGGGGGGGGGGGGTTATCTTTTTAACTTTTACCGAATTGCTACCTGATTTATGCCGAATTTTCTGCAGAAGTCAAGATTTTTGCCAAATTTCGGCCCATTTTGCAAATTTCTGCTGTAAATTTCACCTTCGGCGAAAATTTTACTGAATACCAAGAAATTGGAGGGGTGGCGCGCCCTTCCCCGCCCCTCCCCCTCGGGCCACCCCTGATGGTAAGTATGATTTCGGTTTACTTAAACAGTAAAAGTATAATATGAAAAGAAACTTATGGGGATTTCGAAAAAAGCTTCAAATTCCTCGAAAATGATAGTAGCAGATCGAAATAAGAAGTGCATTATTGAAATCACTGTTCTTGAAATCCGCGAAGGAAGATTTTTAGCCCCATCTACTTTTAAAAACCCAAGAAAATTATATTTTTGCCTCTGGATCATTCATGCCTCTTTTGTTTTATTAATTAAAAAAAAAAACTTCCGAAAAAGAAGTTTTTCAAAGAAAAGTAAAGGCCATATTAGACATGAGATCAGCAGACCTAAATTTCTATAATAGTTCCAACTCAAAACGATCAGAAATTACTATTCAAGAATACATGAAGGCCAAAACGAACAGACATTAAATGCACAACCATAGCAAACGACCATACAAGAGGTACAAATATAAATGAATAAATAAATCTTATTAAAATTTAAATGTAATATGCAAATCAAGCTTAAAAAAAGTATCTTGACAGCATTAAAATAAACTATGCTTTTTGACAAAATGCCCTCAATTATCCGGATTTGTGATAACCCGGACTACCAGCCCCAATTAAATAACCAAATTCTCAAGTCGAATGTGTGAATACATGGGCAATTTGGACATGTCTGAACCACTCTTCTCAGATGTTTGGCGTCATAAAAGTGAAAATGTGTCGAAACCCCCATTTTTCTAGGGAAAATGCGCCGTAAGAACGATTCACCCCCCTCCCAAAAAATGTGCCAATTTGATAAATCCTATGGGCAACCACTTCTAAAAAAGCGCCAAAATGGCGTAAATGCACCCAATCGGGCAACTCCGGACTGAACTGTTATTACTCACCTACACTCCGTCGCTATGTGCTCTAGCTCTACATATTTTCGTTGCTGTATTAGTTTGGTTACCAGTTTGGTTACCTCACTACACGATTTCAGCCCCATATTTTCCGTTACTGTTTTGTACAATTGTAAATTATAAGTTCACTGTGTCGTATCACTTTTGTGCTTAAAAATGTTGAAACATAAGAAAAATAAGTATTGTTGATTCATTAAAGAAAGGAGAAACCTTTTGTAAATTAGCTGATAAGTATGATATAGGTACATCTAAAATAAAAATACAGCATTGGACTTTATAGTCCCTACTAACGTTACTGACCTCTGTTTCATGGCTCGTCAGCCAAAAAGTGCGATAGGGAGCTTGGGGACAGTCATCATGTGTTTTTGCACACCCTTCCTGTTTACCTTACCCAGATTTTCCCAGGTCCATTTAGAGTTGGGTCGACTCTGGCTGAGCTTACAGAATCACGCCACTGACGCCCTTCCAAACCAAATAACCAGCGATATAAGGACTTGAACCCTGTCCTTGCGGACAAAGAATTACAGAGAATGTTGCTAGCAAATTAAAAACTTTTTAAACAAAAAAAGTTTTTTAAAAAAAGTAAAAAACTGGAGTAGACTGAAAGGACCAAAAAAAAAAAAAAACTAAAACAGTCTACCAATGATAGAGCTACCACTAATCATTACAAATAAATAATTAAAACCCAAAACAAACAGAATTTAAAATAAATAAGAGTTAAACTCAAAACGAGTAGAAATTGATATGAGTAGGGGTCTAAACCCCAAGCTTTCTAAATGCCAAAATATAATTTGTACTTTGCTGAACAAATTCAAATGAATTTTCTGAAAAAAATATGCATTGTCTGTTTGATACACATATGCTGATATTTATTCCTTAAAATCTTATTTGATTTTTAATTTCTTAAAGTTAGAAAAGTGAAAAAAATTTAAAAGAATTTTTTTTCAGTGAAGTACTTGATTTCATAAAGTCAAAAGTACTGAGCTCGGGTGGGGGATTGTCATCCTCAAAGAACTAATTTCCGGAACTTTTAAATATGGTTAACAAAAGGGCTATCCGAAAATTTTCATTGGAGGTGTTTGGAGAAATGGTGGGCGTAAGAATGGAGCTAGTTATCCTCCATTCACTTTTGACTATTTAAAAGGGAACTAGCACTTTCAACTTCCAATCGAATGAGTCGCTTTTGAAGTTTCTACGACAACACTATCTATAAAAACCTTATATGCCTCCAGGGCATAACTTACAACCCTTGCCTTGAGGTTTTTTTTTGACCATATGACCATATCAAAATTTTGATTGTATGTGTTTGGGGAAATGGTGGGCGTGAGAGGGGTTAGTTGCCCTCCAATCATTTTCGGCTATTAAAAAGGGCACTAACCATTTCAATTTCTAATTGAATGAGCCCTTTATGAAGTTTCTACGACAAAAATTTCTATAAGAACCTTATATGCCCCCAGGGCATAACTTACAACCCACGCCCTGAGGACTGTGGGGGGGGGTCATCCTTAAAGACCTAATTTCCAAAACTTTCAACTACGTTGACCAAAATGGCTATCCAAAAATTTTGATTCGATATGTTTGGGGAAAAGGTGGGCGTGAGAGGGGGGTTAGTTGCCCTCCAGTCACTTTCGACTACTAAAAAGGACACTAGCCCTTTGAATTTCCAATCGAATGAGCCCTTTTTCAAGTTTCTGCGACAAAGCTTTCAATGAAAACCTTATATGCCACCCAGGGTATGATTTATAACGCTTGCCCTGAAGACTGTGGGGGGAGTGTCCTGCTCAAAGATATAGTTTCCAGAAATTTCAACTGCGTTGAACGAAATGGCCATCTCATAATTATGATTGGGTGTGTTAGGTGAAATGGCGGGCGTGGAAGGGGTGTTAGTTGCCTTACAATCACTTTCGACTATTAAAAAGCGCGCTATCCATTTCAATTTCCAATCGAATGAGGCCTTTTTGAAGGTTCTACGACAACGCTTTCTATAAAAACCTTATATGCCCCCAGGGCATAACTTACAACCCTTGCCCTGAGTGCTGTGAGGGGCTTGTCATCCTCAAAGATCTAATTTCCAAAACTTTCAACTACGTTGAACAAAATGGCTATCTTAAAATTTTGATTGGATCTGTTTGGGGAAAAGGTGGGCGTAAGAGGGGGGTTAGTTGACCTCCAGTCACTTTCGACTATTAAAAAGGGCACTAGCCCTTTGAATTTCCAATCGAATGAGCCCTTTTTGAAGTTTCTACGACAAAGCTTTCTATAAAAACCTTATATTCCCCCAGGGCCTAACTTTACTACCCTTGCACTGAGGGCTGTGGGGGGAGTGTCCTCCTACAAACATAATTTCTGTCTGGAAATTAACTACTTTGAACAAAATGGCTATCTCAACATTTTGATTGGGGGAAATGGTGTTCGGGGAAATGGTGAGAGTGGAAGGGGCGTTGGTTGCCTTCCAATCACTTTCGACTATGAAAAAGGTCACTAGCCATTCCAATTTCCAATCGAATGAGCCCTTTTCAAAGTTTCTTCGACAACTTCTTCTATACGAAGTGCCCTGGTCTAAAGAAAAAAATAAAATAATACATTGGGCCAACATCGTTCTTTACTTAGGCAGCGCTATTGCGCTGCATATGATTAGAACTGAAAAGAGTAACTACTTTTCAAGCTCAAGTTGTCAATATAGTAACAAAAAATGTAAAGATATACTGAAGAAAACTGACCCGTTTCTGTGGACGCTTAAATTATGTAGGCTTATCTTAGTTTTAGCAATATTTTTTGGAGAAACTAAATTTTAGCTTAAGGGAGGGGGCAAATTGGGGTCTGGGGGGCGCAAACTGAGGTCTGGATAGGACAGTTGCCCCACCCCCTGCCCCATAGAAAATCACGTCCCTGGCTTTAAACTTCCTATTTATGGTTTTCAGCAACTGTGATTCCAATGGTGTACTTTTGCTCTTCTGTGTCACCAGTTCAAAAATTCCAGTTCAAAAATGTTAAAAATTCCTGCAAATTTGCTTTCTAAACAACATTCTACTATTAAGACGATTGAAAACAATGATTACGATTCCTACATCAACTACAAACAGAATTTTTTTCTTACTAGACAGCTTTTAGAAAAATATTTTGAAACTTTAAGTGCTCAAAATGGAATCTGCCTCAGAAACAATTATTGAATTTGGAAAGAGTACAAAAAAGGCATCAAGTGATGTATACAGTGTCTTTTTAGCAAAATTATAGGAATACGCATAACCGAAGAGAAAATCAGATGATTTATATGCAGTTTTTACTTTTTTTTTCGCATATATGTTTGCCATATTTGCACGTGGTGTAAGCAAAAAGCCAGGGTGGCTAGATTTAAGGCGCCATTTTTTGTTTCTTATCTGATCATCCAGAGATTGAACGAATATCTTTGTTTTTGTTTATAAAAGCTGTATTTATGTTGACGATCTAGTGTATAGCCGACGCCTCTTCTTTGCGAGCATCTGGTTTTGGAAATTATCTCTTAAGAACCATGTCAAGATTCCAGCACCTTAATTGCCTCTTGGCAAAATATCCCAGATGAAGATCTCCGTTCCACTAGTTAAGGCCTTACCAACATGACAACAAATGTAGTGACTTTGTTTTTGCTTTTTGGGTTCTCTTTTGCACAAAGAGAGGCACCGTCAGCGGTCACGTAAGTGGTTTTTCTGTCTCGGCGCTTTTTTTTTGCAATTGAGGAGAGAGACAATTGTTCTTACAATTTAAAAGTTTTAATAGGTCTTTTTCAATATTTCATGCCTGAGAGAATATCATTTATAGCTTAGTTTATACGTAGCTATAAGTCATTTACCTGTTTTCATATTTTCATTATATCTGTGTAATAATTAGTAAAGTTTGTCTTTATGTTTGCAGATCGATCTAAGGGTTCCAAAATTTTAGGGTGCAAAATTTCAAGTAAATAATATAACACCTATAATCATTTTATAATTTTAGGAATTACACTTTTATTCAAAGTAGAGATCGTAGTTAATAAATGAAATAATTAATAAACTACTAATTAACTAATAAACCCCTCGAAAAAAGCGTCAGAGCAAACACACAAAGTACCCCATTGGAATCATCATTCTTGTAAACCATAAACGGGAAACTTAGAGCCAAGCACTGATGATCTTTTTGATTCCTTTCTTTTCTTTTTTTTTTTTTTGCTGTTAACAGGGTACTAAAACATTATAGAGAGTCGTTTAAGGCCTCGTTTAAAAGCTAATTTTTATATATAATTTGTTTTTAAATATTTGTTTTTTAATTTTACAACGTAGTCTAAAATTTGTAGACGAGGTAATAGGTTACCTTTTGGGGCCCTATAAGGTCTTAAAGTGGAATTTGCCCATAAGCAATTATTGAATTTGGAGAGATCATAAAAAGGCCTGAAGTGATATATTTAATTTCTTCCTAGGTAAATTGTATAAAAATGTGTATATTTACCAACGTTTGGCTTACTTAAAGACTCTAAAAATTATTTTAAATGTAAAGCCTTCCTCCACAAGTTAGCCAGTATTTAGACTAAATGCAGGTATGTACGTAAAGAGAAGAGTTCAGGGTGTGACCCCCTCCAAAATTTCTGAATTTAACAAAATTTTCGAACACTCCTTGTTTAAATAATCAAATGAAATTGATTATTTTTTTTCCCCCCCCCCCCCAAAAAAAAAAATTGCTTGACTGCCTAACTACAGGTTTAATTTCAATTTTTAAATTATAGATTCAAATCAATAGTATTAACACTGAGGTATGATTTATCCTACAAATGCGAGTTTGAAATGTCTTTTTACGAAATGGGCAAACAATTTAATTATTTTGATTTTAACTTTTAATTAAGATTAGAATGTTTTAGTAAAGCATGCATAATGGGGGTATCTATTAATAATAGCATAAAGCTTTAGTCAAAGAAAAAAAAGAGATTAGTTTCCTAAAATTCCGTGGTAAAAAGTGTGCTTTGACTTCATTGGTTTACATCTGTGGCGTACTTTTGAAAGCCTACCACATTATTGCTTGACTTCTGCTGTTTCTGGAGAGATGCGTAACTCGTCTTTTTAAAACTTGATTGAATCTCCTGTTCTTCTATGTGAAATTTTAAGTAGGTAAAAACTTTAAAGCCAGTTTTAAATAATAAAAACACAACCTATGTTAGCGCAGTGGGTTGACTTCTGCTTGCCAATATGGGGCCTGGGGTCCGATACTTCGGCAACTGAAACGTCGAAAATAATCGACACCCTATTTGCCATCAGTGGCTCTGTAGGAAAGATCGGTACTTGTGTCTTCAAGCCACCACACTCAAGTTCTGTCGAGAAGTGAAGTTTGGTTAATGCCAATGAAATAAAACAAAATGTGATGAAAATATAATGCTTTATCAACAAAATTATGAAAACTACAACAAAGGATTATGGGAGGGGGCTGCCCAGCCCGCATTATATTCAATACGTAACCTAAACTAACCTAACTTAACCTAAGCAAAATACCAACTAAATATTTAATTAAAATATAACTACAATGTAATTTCCCACCGAGCCGAAGCTAATATTGTCTGGTATAAAAACTATGAAAACCGGTTATTGTCTCATGTTCACGACATAAGATCTTGGATGTGGTGTCTATAAGTCAAAAGTACCGAAAGATCTTTTACTTTACAAGAATATTCTCTAAACAGAATCCCTAGTGCCAAAAATGACAAAGATTTGTTTTCCAACGACTAGTAAGTGCTTTTTTTCAAGAAACCAATTTATCAAAGTCCACAGTAAAGGGAACTTTCCCAAATTAAGACTATTTAGACCAATCTGTTCTTTCATATATGGGGAATGATAGGGTGTGACATATAAGGGAAGTAAATATGACCTGGGGGATTTAAAAAGGCGCCAAGAGAGTCGAGATATTAAATATGGCAGGAACAGATTAAAAATCCTGACATATTAAGTGATATTGCGCTCTTACAGAAACATTTTAGTCCAGAGAAATATTTTATAATTTATATTATTTATATAACTATATATATATATATATATATATATATATATATATATATATATATATATATATATATATATATATATATATATATATATATATATATATATATATATATATATATATATATATATATATATATATATATATATATATATATATATATATATATATATATATATATATATATATATATATATATATATATATATATATATATATATATATATATATATATATATATATATATATATATATACATATATATACATGAAAAAGATTTACAAGGATCCAAAAAGGGCTTAAAATTTAATTTGTGACAAAAGTAATTACTTTATTCGGTAAGAACATAAAAAAGGCATCGAGTGATATGTTCACTTTATTCGTGGGTCAGACATGTAACTGTGAGGCGCCTAAATAGCGGAGGTGGAGGGTCCCCAAGGAGGCTCTCTCTGCAGTTAAATCTAATGCTGTTCCCTCACTTTTTGTAAAGGCTGAAAAACATATTGGCAGGTCAAAGGCAGAAGCTTTAGCAAAATCACCTCTATGCTTCATACAATTAATGTTCCAGTTTTATATATAACTTTAATTTATATAATTATGATTTATATAATTTATAATTTATATTTCAGTGATATACAGCTACAGGGCTTGTGTCCAAATCTGGTTGAAGTATCTTCTTTAGAAAGTTTTTGACTAGTATTGGGTTAATTCGGACAGGGACACAACTAGAGCTAGCTGTAGAAAAGGGGTATGCACAAGAACTTAAGTCCAGAAAATATAATTTAAATCTCTTTAATATGCAGCTACAGGATTTGTTCTAAATCCGTGAAGTATCTTCCTTCCCTATGTGTTAGAAAGCTTTTACCTAATAAAACTATAAGAGGGAGGAGTGATTTACAGGTCAATTTTTCGTGGACTATTGAAAAACGATTGTCTGGGATGCTGTGATCGATGATTCCTTTTGTTTGCCTTTCTATTCCTGTTTTAATAATTTGTTGGCCTATATTTGCCTTTCTAATCGCATCTTTCGATTAACTCTCAAGCAGTTTTGGAGATTTTGCTTAGTTTGCCCATTCTTTATATATAAACACCATTTTAATGTTTCATGCCATAAGTATTATTGTACATATAGAGATTCATTGACAAGCCCAAGTACAAGGCTTCCTGGTAATTTTTAAGTGCCTCTTTACTTTTTATTGACTAAAAAAGGCATTTCCCACTAAAGTAAAGAGGGATGTTGAAACAGACAAAAATTATTGCTTCACTGATTGGGCAAAATATTTCTAAAAAGTAGCTCAACGAACTGACTCGTGATATTTTTCAAACTCCGTAAAATTCTGAAAACTAGCGCTTTACTGAAAACACAGAATTGACTTAAAAACTGCATTTTCTCTTGGATAAGAAGTTTCAACGACTAGCCTACAGAAAATAAAAGAATAATTTATAACTTTTTGATATAAGACATATTTTTAAAAGTAAAAAAAAGAAGAAAAAAGAAGAAAATCACTAAAATTAATAAACTAATATAATATACAATGCACAGATACCTATCACCGCATTAGCAACATCGCCTCTAAGTAGGGGAAAATGCTCTTACTATTTAAACACTAACTCATAAACATCAAACAAAATAATACGAAAAATGGAAAAGAGAGAGAGAGAGGGGGGGGAGAGAGAGAGAGAGAGAAAGAGAGAGAGAGAGAGAGAGAGAGAGAGAGAGAGAGAGAGAGAGAGAGAGAGAGAGAGAGAGAGAGAGAGAGAGATAGAGAGAGAGATAGAGATAGAGAGACAGAGAGAGAGAGAGAGAGAGAGAGAGAGAGAGAGAGAGAGAGAGAGAGAGAGAGAGAAAGATTTCAGCAGTTTACAATAATTTATTCTGGTCATTCAGCTAAAAACTAGACCGGTAATGATAAAAAAAACATTCGGAAATGAAGAATTTTCTTTACGTTTTTCTTTACAAGAAATAAATAAAAGATTAATTATGAAATTCATAAATAAAAGATAAATTATGGCTAAATAAAAGAAAGGTTGAGGTGGCTAGGGCACGTTGTGCGGATGAAGGATGACAGATTGCTGAAGATTGTTGTTTTCGGCCAACCGTCTAGGGCTAAACGGAAAGCAGATCGTCCTCGTTTGGGGTGGGAGGACGTCATAAAGAAAGATTTAAAGGAAATGGGAACTTCGTGGGCGGGTGTAAAGAGGGAGGCTTTGAATGGATTGGGGCGGAGAAGGAGGGTGCGTAGCTGTGTTGGCCGCCTCAGGTGGCTTGGTGCTGCGGTGAGTTGTTAGTAGTAGTAGTAGTAGTAGTAGTAGCAGTATTAATTTTAAGTTATTCATCAAAATCCTTTAGCTTGAGAACGGATCCGTGTTTCTTGGTTTTCGTTTTTTTCTTTTTCCAAGGGGTGATTACAACAAAGTAATTTAAACTTTTTCCAACGTAAATAAATACAAAATTATTTAGACTTTCTGGAATGAATAGAAGTGGGCTATATATACTGAACGGTCAATCCAGATTCATCTGCTTTTCCTCAGTAATCTTGGTTATGGGGTTGATTTTTTTTTATTGATGTTATGAGAAATTAAAACCCACAGATCGAAATAAAGATTGCTTTCAGTAAAGTACATTTTATGTTCTGATCTTTCGAAGGCACATGGAGTATTAGCCATACTCTTCTTCGTAGTAGTTTCTGCTCGTTTTGAGTTTAACTTGGTTACTTATTGAAATTTCTGTTTCCTTTGGTTTCATTTATTTCCTTATCATGATTACTGTTTCTACGCTTGAATTATTATTTAACTTCATTTATACTCGTCTTTGGTTTAATTTAGCTCGTTTCTTTCCTTTGAAAAACTTCTTTTGTGGAAAAAATGTTTTAAAACTAATTTACCTATAAGGTACCTTAGACTGTTAAAATAAGTAAGTGTTACCGCTTTTCGTTGTAAGACAAATTTGATTCGATCCATCTTTCTAAATCCATAATTAGGGAAAAAGTTAAGATGGTTAGGACACATATTAGTGATGATGAAGATAACAGGCCACCAAAATTTATGCTTTTAAATGACCCATCTAGGACCAGAGAAAAAGCAGAACTTCCTCAAAAAGGATGGGCTTTCTGTGTCTAAAGGGATCTAGCTTTCTGTGTCCATAATTAGGGAAAAAGTTAAGATGGTTAGGACGCGTATTACTGATGAGGAAGATAACAGGCCACCAATATTTATGCTTTTAAAAGACCTATCTAGGACCAAAGAAAAGAAGAACTTCCTCAAAAAGGATGGGTTTTCTGTGTCTAAAAGGGATCCAGCTCACTGTGTCTATAATTTGGGAAAAAGTTAAGACGGTTAAGACACGCATTACTGATGATGAAGATGAAAGGCCACCAAAATTTATGCTTTTAAACGACCCATCTAGTACCAAAAAAG